>NW_017257853.1:398480-473950 GCF_001594055.1 Mycetomoellerius zeteki | reverse complement strand
AACGGTCTCAGCATTTCACTTGCCTTTGAATCACATTAGTAGAGTTTGATTCAGTTTTTCCTTGAGAGCTTGTACTTGTGCACATTAGGAGGCATGCTCTATATAAATGTGGCACTTCATTTACAAAGCTATCGTCACTTACTGCAGCATTGGTTTCTGTCACCTTGATGTTACTGGAAAGCATACTGGGGGCTTGAAATAAGTTGACAAAAGGTATCATTGAAGAAAAAATAATGCTAATACAAGCATATTTGATGATGAACGAGTGCAACTTTATTCTCTTATTGAAATAAAATTTGTTTTGAACTAAGAATATAATTTATTTCATTTTAAGACTAATTTATTTTTAATTAGAAATTGTTTATTCTTGGCGCTATTTTAAGCATAAAATATTCTTCGATTAAAGCATTTATGCAGTCCTTTAAGAATTCATTTTTTTGTGTGATTATATTATAGATAAATATTAACACGTCTGTCCAGCAATTTTTTATATCGTGTACGCTACAGTAGAATTTTCATTATTATAAACATATAATGATAAAATATTGCATAATATGATTAAATAAAACTTTATCCTCATGGGTAGTATAAATTGTGTACTTTATACACTATTAACTATTTATATCAGTCAAAATTTTACAGTAAATGATATTTATTTTTTACAACCGTTTTAAAAATTTCGATAACACACCGGTCAGCAGTGACCATCAACCATGGCACTACCGATGGGCAAGGCACACCAATCACGAATAACTATGACTATCAATGTGTTAAATAAAAAATTTAAAGAATGCACATTTAGATGGTATTATATTTAAGTTCCTTTTAAAGATTATATTAATACCTTAAAATTACTTATACATACATTAAAAAGTTTAAAAATAGCAAAATATGCAAATTAAAAAAAATCGTCTCTCTGAGATATTCACGCGTCAATGGACACTCATAGAATTTGTATGTTTTCAAACAATGAAGTATAACAAAGCATTTTGTTAGAAAAGTTCTAATCAATTTCCATAAATCAGCGATTGCAATTTTATCAACACGGACAATACGACATACTCGCAAATGTTATCAAAACCTGTCATGCGCAGAGACGGTGGATGGTGTAACGCGTACCGTCTCGCGAAATCTTACTTCACGAAGACGCAAGTTTCGTAGAGTTCTGCCTATTTACATGTGTCAATAATTGAAAACTTTTGACGAATCTTGTTATCGGCATCGATCTGGCAAGTCGTTGGTAGCAGATCGCTTGCCATGAGTACGTACTTATTATAAATTATAACCGGTCCAAGAATACAAAACGCGGCGAGCAACGTCGGTAGAACAGATTATAATTTTAATTTAAAACGTTGCAGTTGTTGTATTATCGTTTGTCGTAATTAGACTGAGTTAATTTTACATTTTATATCAAAACATGGAGGTTTGTAATTAAATCTAGGATAATTACCGCTCGGCGGAATCCGGACTGAATAAAATGCGTTTTAACGCATACATATTTATGTCCTCAAACTCAGCTTTAAGATACCCCATCTTAAGCTTTAATTGAAAAAAAGCAGACCTAATTGAGAAAAATGGTTACGTCCGGCTCCCTTTTACTTAGAGTAACTCATTTTTCGCGTCATAGTCGCGGCACTTTTTCGTCGGTTAAAGAATAAGAACGTCTGGCAAAAAAAGCACCTACGAGATGAGAAGGAAAGATTTAACAATTTTAAGCACTGCGGAAATCTGAACGCAAAACACAAAAAATAACAAACTAGCATTAGTGATTATTCATATAATAAATTCGCATTTAGATTTTTAATAATTATACGTCAGTGATATGTAAACTATCTAATTATAAATATATTTTCTTTTACCTATTATAGTACTTATTCTTCAAATACGCGCGTGCGTGCGTGTGTGCGTGTGTTTCTTCTCCCTTCTCTGATAATATATACATGTATATGTATATATATATATATATATATCATGTATGTATGTGTGTATATATATATATACACACTTATATCTATATTTATATATTTTTAATAACAGACATATGTCCCCACATGAAGATAAACTATTTGTGTCTATATTCCAGCTCTACTAAAAATAGCTTTCACGTTACAATATACACGCGGATTTCGAACACGATGGCAAATCGACTGGTCTCAGTGATGGAATAGGAAAGCGAGCAACTTTAAAAAGGAAGTACCATGGGGATCATAAATCGAAAAGCTTTTCCCTCCGCAATAAAACTGCGGCAGGCCGTTTTTCAGGAATGGATCGTAGATCGCCTATTGTTACGGGTACGCGTTTCAATACCTGGCTTCATGACTTCCGTAATAACGCCGGCGTCTCTTCGCCGGTTGTGCACACACCGGTGTTCAAACGAAGCATAGCGGTGGAGTCCCGAGAAGTTGCGAGATCGTACTCATTCAGGCTCTCATCCTCCTTACGCGTCATCTCACTATCGTACTTTCACCATTGCCCTACATAGTGTCCTCGAGTTATCTTTCGTTTATGAGTTAGTGTATTTTATCGCAGGGACGTGTTTCTCTCGTAAATTTCCAACTTCCCAACGTATTCTCACCAATGTTGGCAGACAAGATGGTATACTTGCTCTACGCGACCGGATAAATGCGTCCCTGTAATCCTTTCGCTATACGTGCGCTCGTAGATTCGACGAGGAAGAGACTAACCTGACAGAGCAGATTTTCCATAGTGCTTGGTAGCATTCACCTAAATATTCGAAACGGTCAGCATACTGAAACACAACTGACGTGCAATCTGCTTTCGCACTAATCAAACATGACAGTTACCGAGAGGTGAAGCTTGAAAAAGTATAAGCAAGAATTTATTAAGCTTGAAAAGTTAAAATATCTGTTTCCATTACGCAGGATACGCAGAAAGAGTTAAATTTGATTGAGCGTGGGCTTATTTATATGATAAAAAATCTTATATGGCATAATTAATACTAAAAATAGATTTATACTCTTTCGACTTTTAAATACTACAGTTTAAATTCTGACAACCATATAGATTCACTCTCAGCTAAGAACTTTCTTAATTCTTGTCACAATAAAGCCAGCAAGACTTTCTTTTATTACTGCTCTTATAGCAAGGAAAATAAAAGAAGGGGGAGCTTTTTTTTCTAGGAACTAATTAACTTTTCTTTTATTTTCCGCATTTTTATGTAATTTCTACACGGAATACTCGTCTACCCCGTAGAAAAGCTTGGAAACGTTTTATGCGCGTTTTGATAAATTTAGGCAAGAAAGTTCGTCGTTACATTTAATTTCCTAGTACGTAGTGCTTTGAACAGTAATATCGATATCATAACAAACTTGCATGAGCTCTACCAATTTTACAATGTATGACAAGTGTTTCGCGTAACTTTTATAGGACAGTTACGCGACACTTTTCAGCGACATCGTAAAGTTGCGAAGGTAATGCGCTTTCTTCGAGTCTGCCAGGTAACGTGCCGTAACATACTGTAAACCACATTGAATAACATTTTCATTTCTTATTTGTGAGATACATAAACTTTAAAAATATGTAAACGTTATCGCAACAATACCAATAATATTCTGATATCGGAGCGATACGATATTAAATTATTTTACACCATCGACTTCATGCTCCTTTATATTTTGGCAAAATCGGTGTATAAAGACGTGCTAAAATATCTGAACAAACTTAAAAAGCAGAAAAATAAGATGTATAGGTTAAGAGAATAAAAGAAAAGCATTTCTTATTTTTAACTAAAGTGCAAATAGATAATCGATTACAACAGATATCAAAGATACAAGCACAAATTAATGAAATCTCTTTATTTCCAACCGGCTGATAATGTTAATCAAATAGAGTAACGCGTTGTTGAATTAAGAAGATAATTATTTTGAAAAATAAACGCTTGCATATATGTATGACACAATTTTTCCTTCTTCGTTTTGTTACAGAGCAACTCATCTCGAGGTTTATCTCAAGCGTTTTAGTAATATCCTATATATTCGTTCATAGTTAACGCTCAGCGTCGCGAGTAAAGCGATACGCGTTTTGCGCGATATTCCTCGCTCTCTCAGCCTTGTCATTCAATTATCTCGCATGGATGCTATCTCAGTGTGGCGTTCGTCCGGGGTGTCGAGCGTGGTACCGTGTGCGCGGCAGCGAATATAATTCGTCATAAATTATTAAAATGACGCACAAATATTCACGGCACTTGATTTAAATGCAACATATTATTTAACGCATATACGTATTGTTTAATGTGCATGCTCGGCATAAGGTAAATCAGACCGTGAAAAAAAATTTTTTAAATTACTCTTTTTTTTATATGATCGTATAACTTCGTAGTAAGCTGCAAATATGATTTTAAATATTTTTAAAGCACTCTCTCGGCATCTATAGTTGCATTTGAAAATCGAAAAAAGAGGAAACGCGCACAAAATGATTCTATTCAGATAAGTTTGCATTTTCAAGTTTCTCGCGCAGACATTTCTTTACCGACAAAAAGACCTCGGACCGGGCATAAAAACGGCCAGACTATTTCGCCGTATTCGAAAGAAATAGTGCAACCAGAGTACAAAAAGGAAGCGTGAGCTTTTCACTTAAAAAGTTTCGCTTAAGGAGGGTCTGGGGACGTGGAAATCGGCAGGCGGAAGGTGGAAAAGCGGCACCGTCAGAATTAGATTTTAGAAGGGGCGCCGTTTTGCTGGCATGGGAAAAGAAGAGACTTCCACAGGAATAAAATAACGTTATCGAAGGTGGAGGTGTTTCGAGGATACGTGGTCGAACAAATAACGACGCTTGCTTGCGGACGTAGTTACGGACAGACGGATAAACGGCCTCACGCATGTACATGGTGTTACGAAATTTCACGTTCATAAACTAACTTTCGACTAATTTTTTTCTTAAAAACTTTCTGGGCCTTTTAAATTAATTAATTTTTTCGAAAATGTGACTACTTGTCAATTTCTTTCGGAGCATCTTTAATTTCCAACACACATTAATTATTTTAATAACTGGGTGACAAAAATATTGCAATTCTACTTTAGTAAAATCTATTTAAAATTGTACAAAAGATAATTCTCTTATTTAAAGTACATTTTATTCGTGAATTACTTGCATTCTCGATTACGTCTAAAAGTACTTAAAGTATTGACATCTCGACATTCTTGTTCAAGCGAAATCAATTCGAAACTGATCAGCGAGTTCGCTTTCAAAGTTTGGCGACCCACTTTGGAATCACCCTGTATGAACAACCGCACATACATATGTGCATACGTACATAGAATGTATTGGTAAACCGCCAGTGAAAACCTCGAGAAAGCTGTTAAGCTCCTGATCTCCTTTTCGCCCGACTAAGTGGATACACCTGGCCGAATGGGCTCGTTTCGGATACAGTGGACCTTTTAAGTTAAGCTCTACCTACAGCTTCATTGTGCTAGGAAAAGGCCAGGAGAGGAGAAAGACGAGTAGGGATGAGGTCGGTGTAAAAGGGGAAAATGGAAGATGTCGAGGGAGGATACGGTACACGAAAATCTACTATACCAACAAAAAGCGCGCGTGACTCTTTCTAAAGTTACGGCGTTTTAAAACGGTGACTCTGTAGAGCCGGTAAAAAATTCTGAAGGAAAGAAACTCACTCTCGGGAAATGTCACGATGTCGCGTAAAACACTCGAAACCTCATTGTCGACTCCGACTACTTAACTTCAGCCCTTGTCGTTGCGACAAACTAAAGTTTACCCACTTACTGAGAATTCCCAGACTAGATTTAGAAAGAAAGATCTAAGTGCGATTGTTCGATTTTGTTATATGGATAACAAGATCGATCATTAAAAAATGGCCTTACACAACTTTTAAAAGATAATCAATAATTGCTGTTACCATAACATATATATATATACATATATATATATATATAATAAATGAAGTACGCGGATTAAACTGCCTCTAATAATTTCATATTTTACCACAAAACATTTGCAGCCCTTTCGAATAACGTTTCTGGCAGAAAAGCGCTTAAAAGCCAGCGCAGTTGGTTCCAACTGGCATTGTTAAACCCATGTAGATATATTCGAACGTGGTTATGATGAATCCACGGACAGCTGTGACCCTAAGCTACGGATCGGTTGTAGATGAGCCCATGAACAGATTTACTCGACGAGACAGCGAGACATGTTCCACCTGCGACCACGCGCGTAATCTCCCCATCGGAGATGGTCATAATAAAATTCGCAAATTTGTTAATTAAAACGCACCGCGAAACGATAACGCGATACGCGTCGAAGTGCGCACCTGAAGGGTGGACGTCGGTGATTTTCATTTGTCACAAGATTTAATTGTAACGTGCCGGGGGCAGTTCTCGTATGCAGATCAGGTCGATCAGCATGACACAACGAACGACTACGTGTAAACTGGTGTAAACTCGGTATCGCGCGCCGTTTGTCTGCTGTTGTTACAGAACAAAAATAAAAAAAAAATAAAAAAATACGCGCGCGCGCATGCACACACACACACACACACACACACACACACACACACACACACACACACGTACACGTTGGTGGTGGACAGTCGGCCTATTTTATATTCCCTACGCGATCTTGTTACGCGAGTAACAATCCACATCGATATACCGGACAAAAATGCAATACGGCAGCTCGAAACTGCGCAGAAAATTGTTCATAAAACATGCGATCAAAATATCTACAGTGGTACTGACGTAACCGAACAAGCGAAAGAAGTTTCTCTTCGAACACATGTCGGAAAGAAAAATTATTGTCGCGTTATAAAGTTTCTGGCTTTCAATATGTAGCCTCTTGGTGCTGCACATTGTTACTGGAAACAACGATAAAAACGATATCTACGATATTACGTAAGAATACTATCCATTAAATACTTCTTTAGAAACAGGAATTGAACTCGTAGTCGCGAGGTTCCTCCGTGCATCAAAAGCCCCGTCGGGGAATATAAATTAAATTTTACAAAGAAGACTAAGAACTAAACGCTCGTACCGTTTCACGGAAACAGAAACTCAAGACTAAAAACAGAAGAAACGATGACTTCTCACTTCTAACTTGTATAACTGATTCTGCAAACTTGTGAAAAATCATTTTAAAATGGTCAACGTTTCATTAAATTTATAAATGGATTTCACAAAAATTAAATCACTGTTACAGCATGTATTATGACAATCAATATATTTAAAAAATATTTACTTCATAAGAATATGAACTTTTCAAATTCAAAATTTCCCATGTAAATAACAGTATAGATGATAATTAAGTAGGATTTGCTTTGAAAACTGGATGCAAAATATCTCTAATGTAATTTCACGGTCCTTGCCTTGATTCAAGGATCACAGTCCGGTAATGCAATAATAAATTATCGCGTTATAACATCGCAAAAACATCGTGTCGTACACGAAATGCACATGAAATACTTTGAGGTGCAAATCAAGCAAGCTACTATGACTTCGTAATAGTATCTTGCAACGCTGGCACCTCGTTAACAATTGACGCGTTTCTCTGAAGAACCAATTGGTGGTTCTGTGGCATACTCCGACGAACTTCGACGCGACCGCAATCAAGCCTAGGGCGTGTACGTGTGTCGAATGCAACAGAACGAATGTGCGACCCGTTGGTCTCCACACCCAGAGCTTGCATCGATTTCGTCAACTCTTCGTAAACGCAAAAATAAGTAGTAGATTTTGAGGAAAAAACTGATTCAAAGCTGAGTAAGAAATCGCTCAGTAATGTCCGAAAATCTTAGTAACACATGTGTCTCTACACCTAACATTTATCATTTAAAAAGCCTGTTTTCTTAACAGTATCTTAACTCTCCGTTGGCAATGTAAAAATTTCACTTTCCGTCAATTTAGGTCTTCAGTGTAGTGATTTTTATATTGCATAAAATTATAAAAAATCTGAAAAAAATTCTTACGTGAGAAAACTTTAACGAATGTTTACTATTATAAAAGATGAATTGTACTTATTTTTTTGCAGATTTAAATTTATCTACCAGAATTCACAATCAAAAAATCGACTGTGACTTTAAAGTCCAACAATAAAATTAAAAATACGAAAGGCTCTCCAAATAAATTAAACGAATAGATACGTGATGTAAAGGAATTGCCAAATGTGAGCCGACACCAGTTGTTCGTGTGTAATCCAAAATGTATATTAAATAATGTGATACAGACGTTTAAAGTCCAACACTGCCGGCGCAGAGCCGGCATTAATAAATTATTATATTCTTAAGTATTATTTAAATAATAAATTTTATATATTTAATAAGTAATAAATATTATTTAATATTATATTAAGTAATAAATTTGTCCAATATCTCATTATCTGGTTGTTATATACATTACTCGATTCAATGTTACATATTTTACATAATTTAAATAGAGTAATGCACTTTATCTGAAATTATACAGCAGTGTGCCGCAAGACGATAACGTAATAGAACGAATATGTGGATAACACGATGAAAATGAGAACTATCATCCGTATCATAAAGCCGCAACTAGAGTGCAGAATGAATTAATTTCAACTTTACGCGCTACGTCTAGAAAAGCTTGGAGGAAGTTGATGTCACCGCTACACGCTACCGTGAGAAATTTACGCATCTAAGCACATCTATTATTTATGCATATTACTATATCGAGCATCGGATATTCTTTACGGTCATTTACGTGGACGGTCTTTATCTTAAGCCCGAGAAATCATAGAGATTTATAAGATTCTTTTTCTTTTGCGATGTATCACATAATATATCTAATTATTGTTAAAACATTATAATTATTACTCAATTAATAATTATTTATTTTACACATTAGGAAAGAGTATAAGGTAAGCGCCAGTTTTTAAATTAAGAGAAATATTAAGATGTAATCAAGAGAAAGAGTAAATAATAAATGAGATGTTTTGAAATATGCAACAGGGCAAACGCGTAACGTTTAATGCCTTACGCAAATCTTCGTTTCCGCATTCGTATCCACAGATAGGGTTATATTATAAATGGTTATGCTGAGAGAAACAGGAAATTGCTATAACGTTGCAACGAAATCCTATTGCGAGGGTGCGCGTCTTTGCTTTAAGCTGAGTCCTGAGGTTTGGCGGTGGGATTTGCATAAGGGCAAGGGTGGATGTAGCGCCGTACAATTTTCGTTTCATCGTGGGTGTTTACGTATTCTATAACTTCGCCGAGAAACTTCCTCCGTGTGAAATTATGATCAGCTACAGGCCTGGATTCACTAGCAGTATTCCGTAAATATTCGTATAGAGCATTAAACATATTTAATTCTGTCAGAAAAGACACAGTAATTTTTAATTTCCTAAACTATTTAGTTCCCTTCAATATTATAAAATAATATTTAATTCTCTAAAATATGTTCGTTGGAGCAGTTCATAATATTTTCAAATTTAAATGATTCGCGCTCTACCAATGTAGAAATTAAAAGAATGGTCTAAAAATCGCGATAGTGTGTATTATCTATCATATGAATGCTAAATGATTTCTTTGAACATCCCATATATATGTATATATAAAATTATTCTAAGTATTTGTATGTCGCAGCGTATCGACTGACGTTCTACTAACAAATAGACAAGTATCCAATTCCATTACGCGTAGGATTTCCAATAACTGCTGACATATCGGATACGTATGTTGATCGACTAAGTTTGAATATGCTTACTAAAAGCACTGGAAACTAGGTTGGCATTCAGGCTAGGTAATAAACGGCCGTCTACCTGTGTAAACTGCACCACCGACTATCTGACCATATGAAATTGTTATTATTGTCGAGGGAAAATGCTTGTTATAACTTAGACAATGCGGCAACAATGGACGGAAGTCAATGGCATGCTATATCATAAGCGAATATTACATCTGATACCACAAGTTTATGATGGAAAAAATATGCACGTACGTATATTTAATAATTTAAATCATATTAACGTAAAGATACATATTTTAAAAAACAGTACTATAATTGTCAGATTATTTTAGAATTAATTAAAATATTAAGGTAAATTAATCTAAATAATCTTTTAGGACATTATGTGTTCTAAATTGATAAATAAATTAATATATTAAACACTTAAATAAAGATTTATATTATTCTAGATATACAAATGTATTTCTTGAAAATTTTTTATTTTGTGAATATCAAATTTTAATTCTAAAATATCAATTCTTTGCAAATTACGTTTGAATTTTTAGCAATGTTTTTGGTTGTTTTATTCCAGGAGCTCTATCTAATATTCGTACAATTAATTGCATTGTAATTTTCAGAGCATGGCGTGAAAAATATCGGTATCGCGTTTAACGCGTTTTAATTTAAACTCGCCAATGTTCTTTCAATGATCGACCAGATAATTAAAAAAGCTTAACGTTTCTTTTCTCTCTTTTACGTGCACCACGATCTCTACGATCTCGTTATATACGGACGGAACATTATATTAAAAAAATTTTAATTAAAAATTTGACCCGCTCGGATGGATTATGGATGAACAAAACATCTTCGTCAATTAATTACAAGCACCGACAAGCTAACGAAAAAAAACTTATGCTCAGATAGTCCGTCAGCATGTCGCTCGTCTAAAAAAAAGGATAATGTATCGCGAAGATGGCTGCAGTCTAACAAGGAGGATGCAGAACTAAGTACGTTAAAATTAATGGTCGGCGGAACTTCATCCCTCTGACTTGTCGGAAAATATGCGTAACAAAACCGTGAGCGCGGCTGCATCCTGCTCATCGTCGCATGAAGCCAGCTTATACGTTAATACCATACAATTTATTAAATTGTATTTCTGAGGGTATATTTTACCTCGCACGCGCGATATTGCCCAAGAAATCTCCGACGTCGTTGCGCGAGCTAACGGGACGAACGTTTTATTGCTACAAAACGCAGAATAAAAGCGTAATCCAAAGCGTTGAAAATCGCGTCCCAATTCGATTTCCTTGTCGCTCCGCATCTGTCGATCCACATTTAAAAACATCACCGACCGATTTCTCCGAAAATTTATGCATAGGAAATACTGCACGACGTTGTACACGATCAAAAATTTTCTCGAGAAAAATATTGCAATGAAACATTTATCTCTTTTTCTATTTCTGTTGTGGAAGGAATGTGACTATTTGAAAACTGGATCCGACTTATTATCTGACTGCATTATTTGGTTTATATCTGTATAACTGCGCTAGACAATCCAATGATATTATGGAAAGATAACCATGTAAATAGATTTCCAGAATCATAAACAACAATATTATTCTCTGTGGCAAGGAAAATAAAAACTTTGCTAAAAATGTAAAAAAAAGAAAACAGATTGCCCGTGGCGATCTCGTAAATTGATTCATATCGATCGTTTTTCCAAATGTTTTCGAATATTAGTTTCGCTGTATCTCATTCCGAAGCATTCGAGTCACTTAGAGCTAAGATTTATCTGACGCTCAAACAATTCTCTCTCACCGTGCTCGTGTTCGCCTATTCGGGGACTAACAATGCAGAAATGTTGCCGAGCGAATTGCATGTTGCAACGACATCTAGTTACAACATTCCCGACGTGAGTCGGTTTCGCTATCTGCGTATTTCCCAACGACTATCGATAATGTTTCCTCGGGATGTATTAGACATAGTGTACTGTATTTGGCAAATGCACACTTCCTACATTACACGGCATGTTCCATTTCTACCACATTATATCTCAACTGTCTCAATCGAGAAACGTCGTTAAGATACATGAAATCGGTTGTTTATCAATGGGAACATCGATCAAGTGAAGAAAAACTTCATGTAGGTATTACACGTAAATTACATTCGCATAAAATTGAAAAAATAGTTCTTTCTTTCTTGTATTTTTTCCGTAATTTTAAAACTAATATTTGAAGAACAATGATATAATTCATAATTACAGGAATTAACGTGCAAATTCTTTAGACGTGGAAAAACGAAATTTCTGCAAATGCAAATGATCTATGTGCAACGCGTTCATTGATAATTTGTTTTTTGTCTTCAAAATGTCGTCCACAACTATGAAATACAAGACAATGCAAATAGCGCAATTTATGTAAATGCATGAGAACAACGTTACATGTATTTCCATGTGTTGCAATATTTGTGCACTGCCAGGTAACCACCAATGACGCTTTCTCTAAATTGTTCTCGACATAGCAATTACGTAACGCCAAACACCATGTTTACGTTGTAATTTTCTGCCTATGCATGCACACACTTGCGGTAGACACGTTTAGATTAAATGAAACCATTTTTTAATTAAATTTCATTAAAAAACGCTTAATTTTCTCAGCATGTTGTATAAATCAAACAGTAATTTAACTGCAACCTTCCCGTAAACATAATTTTCTAATAAAATTATTATGTAATAAGACAATTTTTGAAAAATTACGACATTATATTATGATGTCACCAAACTTAGAAACCAAGCGAGATTGCCACTCTATACAAGCTCAAACTGCCAGAAACGCGTCCCAAAAGATCCATCAAGTAACCGACGACCGCGAAATGGCTCTCGACCAATCTACCACTGAGATCAGGAAATGTTTGAACGAGGAAACAACAAGTAAAAGGCAATTTGTAAAATTTGTCTTTTCCCCCTTAGAACTACATTGATTGTACTGCAGAAATAAAATAATACGCGCGCGACGACGCATATAGCCAATTTTTTCTGAATGCACATATTTCTAAAAATAATAAAACATAGAGTTATTTCCAAAATGGAAACACGTTCATCATTTTCTCAGTCGCATTACGAAGAAATTCATTTTTCCAGATCTTTTCCGCAATATATCACCTGCGTTATACAACTGTTCTTTTAGTAATATTATAGTAATGCAGTAGGTACTACACGTATTTTTTGAAATGTTATACAAACTATTCTTATAAAAACGTAAAATTTAAAAATAATATCGAAATGCGATATCTTTCAATGCAACTATTCAGGATTTACAATAAAAACAAAACTGGATAGTTTCTTTTTCAGAGAACATCGAGCTGTACTCTCATATTGCAAAAAAAAAAGATCATATACTCGATTTGCACCACAAAAAAGTTTTGTCTCTCTGAAATTCAGTATGTAACAATTATTTTTCAACCGTTAGATTTTTCTCACTACATTAAGAATTTTTCTTCTCTTTTCTTTACTTACTTACAATATAGAAACTATAATAATTACAACCGTTGTAACTGCTATCGTTACGACTATTATCATTATTATAAATCGTTCATATATTTTAAAATATCAATGAATAAGTAAATAAAAAGGTGTAAAATTCATGTTGGATAAAATGCACATCTTGCCAAAAATACGGAAGTATTGAAAATGATAAAAGTATAAAGCGCACTTAAGTGCATATAGGACAAAAAAAATAGTGCTATCAAAATCCATTCCAGGATTTACTGGACGTAATATTCGTCCATGTAAAGAGCCAAAAGAAAATGCCTCGGTGTGGCAAATGGGCATAGCAATACGAAAGGGGAATAATACCCAGTCGTGAGAATTCGATGCCAGCGGCAGCACTGCATTCAATAGCATGATTCACCCGGTGCTCTCAATTCTACAGATTCTGCCGCGGTTGCGCGAGCCGCAAAAATGTAAAATACGGAAACAGCGAACGCTCTTGCGAATGAATGAAAAGAGAAGAGATCACGAAGCTTGGTATAGAAACAGTAGGAATGCACTAAAAGTAGTTATTATATAAATGTGAAATCGTATGTAAATATAATAAAAACGTCTTTATATAAAAGTGTGTATAAAAATATAAAACAAATATAAATAACAAGTATAATATATAAAACTGAATAAAATGTACAATTCTATTAGCTCAAAAAACTGTATCCTGTAAATAAAGATATCATACAAAAAGATAATTTCAACGCACGTGCCGAGACACTACCGTGTCTCCAGATTATTCCAGTGCGATAGCACAAGTAGAGCTTTTATATCATGTCTCTAAGAATGTCCTCTATGCATTATTTTAAATACGTAATTTCATTTTTTATCTTTCTTTTCATCAAATTCTTTGCGACCGTATGTATTCATGTTATTTTAAATACGTAATTCCGTTTTTCTATCTTTTTTCGAGTTCTTTGCAACCGTATGCACCCTTTACAACCACACTTGGCGCGTCCCTGTGGCATATAGAGAAGATTCAACACGTACGCGCGTACACGTTTAGTTGCAAGAACAACCCTATACCTCCTGACACACATCTCCCTGCGATCCACAGTTTTCCTTCTACCTTTACCTTTATCTCCGAGCTATTCTACCGCTCCTATTTTATCTAGAGATATCAAATGACCCTCCAGACACCTTTGTTCTCTCTTACTCATCTCCGGGCACATTTATATCTGTCTCGCGTTCCGGCTGCTCCGGATCGTTCGTATTACACGTGCTAAAATCTGCACTCGCTCGCGTAATAGCGTTACATTTATTAACGTTGCGATCTAGCTCGCCAGGATAGAAGAGCGTCGCAACACTGATTAGGGATTCAAGATCTTATAAACTCTCAAGGCACCATCTTGTACAGTTCCTGATGCTTCAGACTCGATTAATGTTTTTTTAAATCAAGTTTTCACGCTAGTTCCTGTAACGTATAATGAAGCATTAGACCGATAACTAAACTTTACGATAATAAAATTATATTTATTATATTTTGTATATAAACATGTGGCTTACTGATGCAGCTGTAACAAGATTCCGTCTTTCATTATTCACGTTATAAGAAGCTTGTTAGTGTTCTTTTAACAATCTAATAAGGATCTAGCGATGCCGGAATTTTATGCGTGTTGTACGAAACAACGATCGTCGTTGCACCAATACCATTACACATGTTTACGACTTTGTGAGGTTAGCTTATACTCGCCGAACTGTGACTTGCTATTCGTCGCTTAGTGCTTCATGTTTTTTGCTGCTTGACATTGTGCATCGAGATAGTAGAGGTGACTTCTTGCCTTGTAGAATGTATGCATTAAAACTCCATTTCGGTTACGACAGAAGATTTGCGCACGCGGTATCTCATTTCAACGAGATCGAGACTACTCTAAAGAAGAATATACGAATATATCTATCTTTACGATGGCAAGATGCAGGAGTCATTCGCATTCGGTCCTTAACAATGGCCGAGCAATTCGAACGAGAACGTCAGAAATTGTATGAACGAATAACTGCGATAGCAGGTATAAAGAGTACGTTGTGCGGAAGTCAACGTTTACGAGTCCACCCGTTATCGTCTTCCACCGTGACTTCCTGTCGCCACGTAAACCTCCATCCAAAAAAAGAGACTTCGACGTGTTCGCCATCACCTCGTTCCTTTCGTTCCCGTCCAACCGCGTCCTACTTTGAGACCAGGAATTTTCTATTTCCTTGGGTAGCGCAAGATCAACGCGAATTCTTGGAATTGATGCCGGGAAAGGGTGTCCCCGACTTTTAAATTGTCTTTATCAATCCTTCAGCAGGTGAGGTGTGTGAGAAATTGATATCGAAACAACAATCAATGGCACCGAGCGAAAACGTGTGTTGAATTCAAACACGTTGCAACACTGAGAATTATTCGCATTTTAACTTTTTGAGTGTATACACTACGCGGTACAATTAGGTGCTTACAGTACAAGTACTTCTTTAAACTAATGGCGGATTAAGAGTTCGCGCAAAAGAGGAGAAACTTTTTTTCGGGTAATGAATTGTACGTAAATATCCTAAAAACAACTTGCAAATTCTTTTTCCTTTAAACGCTGTCGAGTACTTTAAATATTTATAAAAAATAGTTTCGGTTAAAAATCTAGCTGTAAATATATATACAGAAAGATTGATTGTATTTGCGATCACACTAAGAAAACACACTAAATTTTCTCTCTTACAGGTACAACAAAAATCGACGCAAATAAAATTTTACACTTTATAAATTTTTATTATGGAGACAAAAATAGTCAGAAAATTTTTTTTTTAAATTACAACGAGACAGGTATGTTACATAATTATTACTTCCGTTAATAAAGTGATAATTTGTCTTTTCTAAATTTTCAAGATCTAGAAAAAATTATCTTGGTAATGGCATAAAGAATGATATATTTTATATTAACAATTAAGAGTAACATCTTTTCTTTATTAGAAACTTTTGTATGTATGAATAACATGAAGGATACATAAAACTTTACTGCTACGACTTTAGCTGAATGAAAGAAAAAAAATTTAGCGATCGACAATAAATAACATTTTTGGGAAAATAACCACAGTATAACCAACCTGTGGCCAACACGGCTGCATTATTAAATTTCAATATGATGTACATGTCAATAAAAATAGTCTAGCTTCACAAAGTCATAAAATAACCTGGTATTCATAAAAATATTATATATAAATTCAATTATTAATGAAATTTTAACAAAATAAAATAAATCTTCCGAAAAGAAGATCTACGTCAATTTTTAAAATTGTTATTACATTGGAATCGAGACTATCCATTAATAGATGCTTCTCACCATAAAATAAGAATTTTGAGTTTGAATTTTATACGTCTGTTTAAAAAATAGATTGGATTAATGTGTATGTGTGTGTGTGTGTTCAAAATTTTCTAATATTTTGTGAAAAAAAATGTCAATAGGAAAGAAACGAGCATACAAAATCGGTGGCAGAGAAAACGATGCAATTTCACGTGTCTCCGAAACCCTCGGTGTCTCTTCGAATACACTTTCCCGTGTTCCTCGTTTCTTTCTCTCTCTCTCTCTCTCTCCTCTCACAAGAAGAGACATTTGGTGCAGACCATTACCCCAGTCCCGGGTGCCATCGGCCATCAGCAGCGCGTTAAAGCCGCTGCAATTACAAACTCCGACAGTCTCATCCCCTTTATTCCATCTCGCGCTCCTTCGTTCTCCTTTCACCGTTCGTTCCCACATCACCCCCGCGTTCCTTCCACTCTTTCTCTCATTTTCCCTTTTCGATCCCTCGTTCATTTCTCTCGCTTTCTCACTCGTTTGTGCCTCGCCGCTCACCGGCCCCATTTACATTTGCCCGCTACTCTCGTAAAAGTAACTTTGTAACCCGTGCGGGCAGTATCCGAGCCAGGATTCCGTCCTCTATTCCGGGGAAATTACATGTCGGTCGGCACCGCAGGCTCGAAAGAAGATTTCCCTTATCAAGCGCGTTGCTTCCTTCTACCATCCCAACCGTTCTCTACCGCATACTGGATGTCCACTTACACCCAGCAATCAACCCCTTCCGCGTAAAATGACACGCACACCAGAAACACACACGTTTTAGGGACGTATTGTTAATTCTATGTCTCACGTAGCTAATATCCTTTATTCGAAAGTGTTGCAGACCAAAATAAAAAATGTGACTAACACGAAAAATTCAAGCGACGCTACAATAAAACGTAACATATAAAATACATTACGTTTATACGATTTTGCTGATAATAAAATACCATGTACTTATTATATGTTTTTCAAACATTTTTTAAATATAAAAAGAAATATTAACAGTAAGTTGTATTATACTCGTAATGTAAGAATATAACTTTATATACGTTTTTATAATTATATATTATATTCATATAATATTCAGCCTAAAAAAATAATATAAATTACTGAAAATTTGCGATTATTCATTGCAAAGTTACAATCCATTATACAATGTGTTATTTCAATTCTTGACTAAAATCTTTAACTGGGACGATCATCATATCGGTTTTCGATAAGCTTGAAAAGCTGTACATTGAATATTTTGAAATATTGGGAGCTAGCAATAAAAAAATTGCAGAGATACGTCATACTTAAATGAGCGAAGAAGTTTGAATGTCCCAGCGTGCATCAGATAGAGTGCTTCGTGAAATCGTTCAAAAAGTATTGGAATGGTTGCATGATCGCAATGTTTACTCGTACCTCTCGAACGCGACGTATCAACCACTCTGAAAAGTCGGAAATTTCTGGTGAAATTGTCGCATCGCAAATGTCCCATCGATATTCTATGGCCGCTTAGAGCGATTAAATCATTGCGTACAACTACCAGCACCGAAGTGACGTGGATTTTTCAGGTCAATTTACAGAGCACTTAATCGCAGATGAGCATGTATAGAGTCAATGTTGGCGCGCGTAATCGTTTACGTATGAACGCGAACAAGAAACAACGTGTTTTTGTACAAGTAAACTTCTTCGCCAGATTATTTTTTAATCCGAGGCAATTAAGAGATGCACTCATAAAATAAATCTATAAAAATACTCTGCCAAACACAAAACTCTCTATCAGAGAAAATTTTTAACGTAACGATATTGATAACTAATCAATGAAATATTTTATTTTTATTTATCCAATATTATATTTTTATTCTTCCGATATTTATCGTATGTATATGACTCTTACCATTAAAATAGCACAATCTATTCCTTATATTTCTTTCCATATATATATAGTGCAACCGTATAAATTCTATTCTTTCTGTATATAACAGATTCTATTTTCTTGCAATATACAATATTTATATTTTTGATACGAAATGTTGCGAATTGAGAGAAACCTGTGTTCTATTTCTGTACACTGAACACGTTTATCCTAAATCCATCTATAAAACGAACCACCAGATTTTTCTAGGCACAGGCGACGATTATTATTCCGTCCCAGAAGATCACCTTTAATTGATGATTTATCTGCGAGTTCTCGCGAGGTCAAGCAGATAACCGCTTTAGCTTTTGTGCTTCTTTCGCACCAATATCCCACGATAGTCACGACCGCCGCTTCATTGGACACCGTGGAAATCTCTCTTTAAGTCGGCGGCTCAAGCATTTAACCCCGCGGTAATGGTAACGGTGTCAGTGATCGGCAAATCGATATAGTATATCGAAAATGCCGAAGCTATACCGAGATCATTGCGATTCGATTGCTCGACTAGGTCCAGCAAGTAATACGATAGTGCCGCAGGGATTACGGACAGAGAGATACGAATTTATAGAACCCGAAAACGTTCGTGTTCTCAGCGAACTAGACGCTGAATACTTGCACGCATGTTGCACATCAAATACATATATATGTATATATACACGTATGTATATCACACACGTGAGGAACATGTATGTAAATATATAGGAATATGTTATGTACATTTGCCCTCTTTCATTAGGGATATCAGATATATAATCAAGTCGCTGCGGTCGTATCAATATTCAGAGAACGTCAGAAATATTCGCGAAAAATGCACTGGTAATTAAAGTTGTCAGCAAGAAAATACGATCGTATTACATACATTATGATGTAAAGACGATGTTGCATTGTGCAACAATATCAGCAAAAAAAGCTTGAACTTTTATCCTTTAAAATAATGAAAAAATAATTTGAGAAGGATGAAAGTGGAAAAAAAATAACGGATAGATGTCATATCATATAATAATAACATAGCTTTAGGACATATATGGAATACGTGCGAAGAGATATTATCCGACCTTTTACCTTATTCCGTGAGAACTGCATCTTTGCACCCCCGTAACCTCGGCACGCGAATCGAATCTAAGAAAGCCCACCAGCGGCTGAAACTCATGAAACTGCCGGCGAAGTTTTAGTTGGATTAGTAACTTAGTGCGTGCTTATTGTCTTAACGAGTATCTATAATATTTCCGGGAACGTGATCTTCGTGGTTGTTCCAAGGATGAGGGTAAACCACATGCACTAGCCACTTGGCTAATTGTGTTGCATTAAATATTCAAGCAAACAGCAAGATAGAACGCAACCACTCTAATTTGTGTAGTAATTTGACATACTATTTTACGATATATACGAAAATAATAAAATATCAACAGACATTTGATACAATATTTAACCATTCAAAAAATTTATAAAATAAATAAATAAAAAATTGTATGTTTTTAACAAAAGCTTGCTTCATTTGTGGCTTCATTAACGATGCTAATAGCGATACTTGTAAAATTGTTGCAATTTAAAAAGGGATAATTGGTCAAAATGGAGCCGAATGGAATGGAGTAGTATAAAGGAAGATGAGGAAAGTTCGCAGCAGCTAGTCGGCCGGTAGCAAGGGTAGTTGGTGAAATCGTAGGATACCGGCTCTACGCGTCACTACGCTGTCAGAGGACGCAAGCGCGCTCGTGCCCCTTATCGAGTTCGAGAGCAAAAGCGACGGCTGCTGGTAGTGGTGGCGATGGCGGTGGTTGTAGTAGTGGTGTTAGTGCTGTATATGGACCGGTATATAGGGGGAAGATACGGCGGAAGGGTGGAATGGTTGTAGGTGGCGGCACACAGCCGAGTCCGGAGACAGAGGGGGTCGGTGTTGAGGGTGAAAGCGCGAGAGGGAGAGAAGCCGAAGGGAGGGTAGGAAGACGAAACGCGGGGTAGAGGAGAAAAGAGAAGAGGAACGATGTGGGGGTGGCGGGTGCAGCTACGAGTCGGGCGCCGCAGTGTTTGTCAGTCCTTCGTATGGACATCACGTTCGACGAGACTGATAGTACCCGCCGGTATCCGTATATAAGCCGTAATAACATTTTTGGCGGCATCCATCATCATCGATAGCCACCAACGTCGATCGCGCGTCAATTCAGCTCCGTAGATGAACCCGCGGCTGCGGCACGCGCATCCGCGATCCCTGATACCGTCGTTTCGCGCGTTTCGTCATTCTGTCCACGAGCGGATGAACGGCGCGGCGAGATCCTTACGGACAGTGGACGAGATGTGAAGACGTCGTCTTGGAAGCGATGTGGCTTCCGTTGGTGCTGCTCGCCTTGATGGCGAGCGGTTCCGCCTGTCCGTATTTCTGTGAGTGTCACCAGAATGAGGTTGAGAAAAACGACGCGTCAACTTTGTTGGACGTGACATGTCGCGAACGCGTACCCGGTCTGTCGGAGTTACCCGCGGTAGTGAGAAGTTTGTCGGTGGACAGCGCCGAGGGACCGGACGTTGATATCCTCCTGGATGAGCTGGAAGCCGCCGATTTAGTGAACGATCTCGGGATGAACGATGCTTCGGATAATCTCAAAACGTGTACAACAGAGATTCTACCGTATTTGGTCGAATTTACAGTGACAAATTGTTCGTTGGTGTCGTTGAATGCGTCGTGGCACGGTCTCGAGCGCTTGAGGTCATTAAATTTGTCGTGCAACAACTTGCCACGAATAAGAGACGTGCTGGTGATCCGCGCGACGAATCTAAGCGAGCTGGCGTGCCTAGATCTATCGAACAATTCGTTGATGGACATCAGTGTCAATTCTTTCAGGACGCTCGTCAGACTCGTGCGACTGAGTTTACGTAAAAACGCGATTAGTACAGTAGACGAGGGCGCGTTTCGCGGTCTTGATCGACTGGAACTTCTCGATCTATCGGACAACAGGTTGGCGGACTTGCCGGATAGCGCACTCACGCCACTATACTCCTTGCAGAAACTCGATCTCAGCGGTAACCAGCTGCAAGTCCTGGGCGCCAGGTGGTTCGAAAGTCTCGACAGATTGAGGGAACTCGATGTTTCGCGAAATGGATTAGCCAGAGCGGCTTCGGGAACGCTGCAACCGTTATCGGGATTATCTATTCTAAGACTAGCGGAAAATCCGCTAAAAGAGAGAGATGTATCTCTATTATTGGGTACTGGAAGGAGATTGGAGACGGTAGACGCGTCCCGCACTGGATTAGCGCGAGTTCCAGCCGCTTTAACGAGATCGGTCAGAGCACTTAGACTCGCTGGTAACAGACTGACTACCATTCGCAGCGGTGACTTGGATAGCTATCCTCTGTTACGTATGTTGGACATTGCCGATAACCATTTGATGGATATCGAGAATGACGCTTTGGGACGACTGGAGGTTTTGGAAGAACTCGATCTATCAGGAAATGTACTTTCGAAGATACCGGGTAGTTTACCGAGCAGTCTCGTGATGCTTAAACTGCAGCGAAACATCATAACCGCATTGAAACTCGATGATCTCAATGGTCTATACAATCTGCGATCGTTAATGTTGAACGATAATGCCATCAGTGAAATCGATGTGGGCGCGCTCGGTCAACTGCCTTTGCTCGCCGAACTGGATTTATCCAATAATCCTATCAAAGTGTTATCAACTAATACTCTAAGTGGACCGAGTGATCTGACGAAGCTCCGAATGTCAGGACTAACGGCGCTTCAACGACATCAGGAAGAACAAAGCGATATGGCGTTTCCGGTACCGACTCCAGAACATTTGGTAATGTTAGATGTGTCGCGTAGTCCGGTTCTTGCTAGGCAGTTACTGGCGGATGATGCTGCACTATCTGCCTGCAAAAGTCTGATAGAGCTGAACCTCTCGGCGACCAACATCAGCACCGTCAGATCCGATGTCGCGTACATGTTGCCGCAGCTGCGCGTTCTTAGACTCGGTAAGAACAATTGGAACTGTACGGAAGATCTCTACTGGTTGGGCGAGTGGATCAGACAACATCGCGAACCGAATCAACAATACCAAACAGCGCGATGTTCAAATCCGCGGAAATTAGCGGGATTATTTTTGCACGAACTGCCATCGCCGTCAAATTTCGTTTCCACGACCGCGGCTGCAAGCACCTCGGTTACCTTATCTGTCGTCTTCACGCTCGAACATACGTCGAATACTGATCAGCCAAACGTCACGGTGTCTTCCAATATCGAAGATGCGAATTCTGATAGTAACGTCACGGATCTTCTCACGCTATCTTCCGTAAACGCGAAAACCGAATCAAAAATGGTAGCTGACTCAGATTTTCTCTCCAACTCGGAAACCGTCACCGCAACGGCGTCATTGAAAAAAATACCGCGAGTCTACGAGGCGCCAACATCTTTCCGTAACGTAACGTCGTCAATCACGATGCGGACGAACGGAGAACCGGATCGAAAGAGCGATAAAACAAATCGTATCTCGATGGATCAGAATTTAATCAAGCACATCGTCGTCCCAGCCTCTCGAACACCGAGCGACCCCAAGCTATCCATTATGAGAATAGAAGACGCGGAGTCGCGTTCGCAAACTTTCGATAACCGGGCCGATGGTGGGGCGCGAAAAAACGGTAAGATGAGGAAAGTTGCCGCGTCAGGCGTCGGCGAAATCTTTTCGTCGGGGTCTTCGAACGTGGGAAGGAAAACGATCGAGAAGCACTCGAGCAGCATGAGTAATATGACGAAGGCAAACGCAGTGTTGGAGGAGCGCGACTCGAAAACGATAGCGGAAGAATTGAACAGTCGAGTGACCGATTCCGGTGCTAGAGTATCGGAAGCTTTATCTGCAGGTGCCCATCCCGGAATGTTGGTGTTAGTCGGTGCGGCCCTTGGCGCCGTCGCGGCGCTGACCGTCGTACTCTCACGAAGAGCAACGGTCCATCGGACCGACAGGTATCATCGTCACGAGAATATCGAAGTGCACACTCTCACGCCTACTGCGGAGCTTTGGTGACCAGAATCGGAACACGTCCGATTGTTCGAGAGAGACAGGCGACTGGACATTGAGAACCGTGACCGAGAACCATCGATGCTGCCTCAACAATCGACGAGTCCACGATTGATCGATGTGTGTTTGAGGAAGATTCTCAAGTAATCTACAGTATCGGCGCGCATCTTATTATTACATCGAGATCTAAATGGATATACCAAGGAGACGTACAATAACTAAAGTATTAATCAGAAAGTTGGGAGGATCCTCCTGACTGTGGAAGCCACGGGGAAAGGACGAGCGACTAAACGTCGAAGTTGGGAACGAGATATTCCGAGCTAATCCGTATCGCTTCGGAAGCCAATACGTCGCGGATTACTAGGGGGCAATATCGGAAAAAATAAGAAATTATTCGAACGTGACATAAAACTTCTACAATCTGAATAGAACAAAAGGAAGATGGACAACTGTCGTGAAATTATCATGATTATCGTAAATCTGCAATACAATAATTAGAAACAGATATTGACATAAATTCTATCAGATCTAAAGTTTACAGATATAAACAAGTGTTACTTATAAAATCAATCTCTATAATCACGTATCTGGCTTATCGAGTTTCTTTGAAAATCGCGTGTGGCTCAATATGTAAAGTCATCCAGATGTCGATAACGGTACAGTATCTACTCGATGGAAAGAATACTCGACGACACTGTTCAAACTCCATCAACGGCGGAGATGTAGACGTCAAGTACTGTAACCAAGACGTTAAAAGCATGAGCGAGAATCACCGCGTTATTTCATATAAATTTTGACGTATACAAACACATCTGGTGCTGCACATGTCGTCCGTCGGGAAATACTGGACGCGTACTACGAAAGAAAAACTCGAGGGAAAAGACTGTAAAAAAATTCGGCACTATTTCGACATACATCGCGGTGGATCAGCATCGCGCAAAACCTCAATCTCCTTCGTAATAAGCACTAATTGTAGGAGGGAAAGTACGAACAAAAATTATATACGGAGTTATTCGCGTGAGAGAACTCTAACCCGTCAAAACCCTCGAGATTGGGTTTGATGTCTTCTGATTTAGGTATCGCACATATGCAATCATTGTAGCGTGTCATAATCGAGTGGCAATAACCACAAGCGAGCGGATTTAATAATTTAGCTGATTGACTTGGAATCAGACCGATAAAATGGACACAGTGACAATAATAATGGTTACACGCCGCGTCTCAAGAGCTTGACTCTTCGCGGTACGCTCAATTCCTGAGGAGACTATATATTGTGACTGAAATGAAGTGCGAGTGTAATAAAAGTAGGAAGAGAGCATAAGGCTAGCAAAAGATAGAAAAACATGGACGTGGTAGAAAAGCAGGTAGGGCAACGCCGAAATGCAGAATGTAGGAGATGAAAAATTCGCGGTGGCAAATAGTATGCTTGAATGATAAAACCAGACGGGAAGCCAGAGAGAGTGTTAAACGGAAGAATTTTTATCGAATGGCATGTGCATGTGTGAGAGATAGAGAGAATCGAGCGTAAGAGAAAAAGAGAGAAGGGAGATTAATTCGAGAAATCGTTCGTGAATGCAGCAAAACGGGATGTACAGAAATATTGCTTCCGTACTTAATTCCACTAAGCTTGATGAGATGTCAAGACTTCTCAACAAATACAAAAATGAAAGAAAGGATGCTTGTGAGAGAAAAAGAGAAAGAGAGTATGTGTGTGTGTGAGAGAGAGCAGATAGACAAAAATAGCGAAGAGGCTAAATATTATCTTTCTTAAAATAACCAGTGTCAAAGTACCGCTATAATAATAAACCAATGTACAAAGATCCATGTTCGTCCATCTTTTTTTCTCTTTACCTACGTCATATTATTGTCTCCTTTATTTTTTGTGTAAATATTTCGAATATATATATATATTTATTTCATAACAAATAGTAGTAGAATATTCATATATATACGTAAATGTTATTAAAAAATTATTTTAAAAAAAATACACATTTTACTTTATAGAATTATTAATATGTACACGAATATTAAAAAATACATATAATATACGATTTCTTTTCTATTCTAAATAAAATAAACAATTTTTTAAAAACAATTTTGTAGTATACAAATTTGAGTATGTTAGACTCGTATTTTCATGTTAGTTTGATTATACAACTCAGATAACTCTTGTCAGAGTTTAATAATAAAAAATGGATATTAAAGAAATTTATATTTTGCAGGAAATATCAACATATTGAATAGGTAAGTAAATTGATATTGTGTTATATATAGATGCATGTACATATTACTATTGTATAACGTGCCTAAAACTGTTAGTGTTGCCAAAAATGCTTCTCTAAATTTTAATGTCAGAGATATTATTACCATGCCTGACATTTTTTAATTAAATTGTTTCGTTACCATTAAAGTAATAAAAACAATTAAAATTGTTAACTATTCAATACATCAAAGTAAAAAAGAAGTTTAGTAAGTTTTTATTTATTTTTTTTCTCTTATAAAAAATACTGTTTGTAAGTTTCCTTTTTGCTTCAACAAAACTCAATCTCAATTATTAATTAAATAAACAAATATTCCACATAAAAAATATTTGCTATTTTTGCCGAGATAAATAAATTTGTCTGCATGAATTGCGTATTTATTTTTGTTCTTGCAAGATTTCAATTATAATCAGATTCATATCTACGTCCCCATAATTTGCCACACATTAATTAAGGTCATGCGGAAAAAGACAAATATTTACCACATTAATTATAATCTCATTAACTCCGGCAATAACCGCAAAAATACTCTTGCTGTATATTCACAAAGTTATAGTTCAAATGCATTAAACATAATTATTATATTAATTAAATATAAATAAAATTTATTTTAATAATTAATAATTCCTTGTAGAAAAGGAAATAAGCGTACCTAAATGTGATAGTTACTTCAAAATATTAATGGACTCTACAAGATTACAAGATTATCTGAAGACACTAAAGCTTCTTTGCTAAATTACAGGATCTCGAAATGACGCAAATGTAATTTTATAGATTCGAAGCGTTGCCGCTTTACTATATGCCTGCCGGGGAGTTTCTGAACAACGATAATAATGAGTTGAGGCGGCAATAAGGAAAAACGATATCTACGAAGCATATTAAATACAGCGATTCTGGAAGACGGGCAACCTTGTACTACAGTTTAAATTTCCTACAAAATAACTCGTTGTAAGGAGTGCAACTAGGAAATTTAATCACCGTATAGCGGCTCTCGGTTCACCCTACGGGCTACGGAAGTGGCGAATTCAGTAACATCTTGCAGAAGTTCGTTATCCCTACTCTCTCTTGTACCACCGTCGGTTTACCAAGACGCCCGTACTATTTCGTAATATTGACTTCATCGATGAAAAACAGAATCCAGTTTGGAACTCATCTACATACCGATCTCAGCGCAATTACTCTCTTCACGCGAATATTGTATAGTGTGTGTTATTGCACTCAAACAGCATGACGAATGGTCCACCAGGAAAATATCAAAAATAAAAAGCGACGAGGAATTTTCAATATGTCGCGTATAAATAGAGAATGTTAACAACATGAACTACTGTAACAGTTTCTTATTAAAAAAGTTAAACGATTAAATAGTAAGCGAGAAAAATGTGTAAATACAATAAAGTAAAAAAATAGATAAGAAAAAATAGATAAAAATCTATAAGAAAAATCGATGATACGATTAAGTTATATCATTCAATATGCATAGGAAGTTGCTAGAATGAACGTTATCCCTTTATAATATTTTAGATTTTAAATTTTAAACTTAATTAAAGAGTTACAATTATATTTGTACCAATTTGTATTGACATATGCAATAAAAAGCGTATTGCAATTTCGAACTCAATTGCACATCGATCCCAACACAATTACTCTTTTCCCAGTGGGAGATTGCAAGCTGAGTTGTTACACTACGATATACGCCAATCATTACAGAACGGAAACGTGCCTGAAAAGACTGCTATTCATATTTTACAAGAAGAATTGTACTATATAGCGTGAAATATGTAATGAGGGTGAAACCATTTCTCAAGCAAAAATAAAAATTTTAATTATTTAGACACTATTTTAAACCATATGTCTTATTGAAATATTTTTGCAAAAATTCGCGTAATTACTACTTCAATTACTCTCTTAAGCTAATCAAAATGAAGATTGCCTAAATTGCTTAACGCAAATCGCCTTTCTGATTAAAATTCTTGTAAATGGATACTCATTTATCACATATATAAAATATTCATATATTAATATGGCGCTATACACTTTGCACACAAATACTTTTGATTAAATGTACGTAGTCGCTATAGTGCCAGTGCGTCACACAAATAAGAGACATTCTGCTACGCAAATTGGCCTACAAATTCACTTATGGAATTGTTTGGCAAACGGCGAATTCAATCAACCTACTTACCGTTCTAACGTCATACCGAATTTATTATTCATAAAGTCAACAAAACTATCTAAATTCATATTTTCTAAATTTATGCGCGCAATGTTGCTATATCGCAGAGTTTCCGTGCAGCATCTCCTAAATATTAATACAACTAGTTCTGTCTACTGAGCGAATCAGTACTTTATTGACTGATATACACACATAAAAAAATATAAATATACAGGGTGTTTCCAAATTAAATCGCAAAACTTCGGGAGCGTGTAGAGGAGTAAAAAACTAAGAAAAAAAGTCCTATAGACATATGCTCGTTTTTGCTCCGTTTCAGAGAAATCGAAAAAAAATGTTTACATTTCTTGCCATATCTAGCACCGACATATTTGATTACATTTTCCACTTTCTGTTATGAATTTGTCAGTCGCTCTTTGAAAGCCTTTAACAGTAGATGAATTTTGTCTTTTGCAATATGCCGCGTACGTATTCTAATAGTGAATATGCTGATATGGTTTTTGTATACGGTTTCTGCAACGGTAATGCTTTAAAGGCCTGGCTGCTACAAGAGCCGTGTTTGACAGATGCAATGCTTGTATTGCTGCAAGAGGTGCACATTTCGAACAAAATCTTCATTAAAAAGTTTATAAATAAAATAATTAAAATAATAAATTAAATATATTTTTTTCTTTTTTCGTGATTTCCTGCGAAACAAAGCAAAAAGGAGCATATGTCTATAGGACTTTTTTTCTTAGTTTTTTACTCCTCTACACGCTCCCGAAGTTTTGCCATTTAATTTGGAAACACCCTGTATATATACGAGTATATATATAATTAAAATCAAATTAACTTTAGAAAGTTATAAATCAAATTTTTATGCAATAATGAGGAAAGCCTCAGAAATCCTATTTAAAATATATATTTTTCGCATTATTCGTATTAATAATAAAATATATTTTTATATATATTTTATAATAAGCATCAATAATTTTTGTTAAATTTATATAAAAGCCCGTCTTTAAAACTGTCTTCATCTTGATGACAATAAGTCATGAAACATTCTGTACATAGATATAATAAAAAGTACTTGACTCGAGCCAATTACACGTTATTAGAGATAGAGTTAGCTGAACTAATCTCTACAGCCGACACAGAAGCGTGGATGTTTGCTGTTTCAGCTGGATAGTAAGAGAAACGTAACTCTCCGAACACAGTAGCATTGATCGAGAGCCGCTATGACACTTTCTGTACAAAGGAGAGAGCACCGACGACGCCAAGGTAAACTAGGTCTTCATGGTAGGAGAAGCAGAGATCCTCTTCATCGTGTCTACGATGGCCGCAAACCGCCGCCCTACTCGTTGCGCTCTTTCCGATCGCACGCTTCGCAAGCTTTGTAGTCTTTTTATTTACCTCCGGTTCCCATCATGTCCGCCATGGAATTTTAGCGGCGATTTAATACTAGCTAACGTTGACTACCCAAGTAAACAAAACTATCTCAAATTACTTAATAAAAAAAAATGCAGTTTTCAATTTACTAGCTCGCTAATTTATATAAGCAATTTCTAAGCGTCTAATTTTTATATAGATAAATAATTTTTTATTTTCACTCATTAAAAGAAAATGCGTTATACTGCAAATAATTATAGAACTATATCAAATAAATTAAAAGAGAGAACAATACAAGAGAAGAATTTCTTAAAGTGGATTAGAAAAATTTTTATAACAAACGGAGTATATTTTATACAGAACAATTCCGAGTATTTCCAGGAACTTATGGTTACGTGTGTTTCAAATAAAGTACGAATGAGACAATCGGAGAAGAAAAGAGCAACGGATTTTTCTGCTGGCCGTATAAGAAATTTCTGCCACGATACACTGGGAACTTCATGCCAGTTTTACTAGTTTCACAGACGTAAAGTTTTTTTACGGCTCCGCTAGTACTTTATAAAATATTACAAAAATTTGCAAGCCTGGTTGCGAACCAATGGTATACCTTAGGGAATTATTGAAATAACTTTTGTGCTCTCTAGAGAACTCCCTACAAAAAGAAATACGCGATTAAAGTCGCGCTAATAAATTTAAAGGTGGAAATATCCGCCAACGATAGCGATACGCTTTTATTAATGTGAAATAAAATTGTAGAAATTCTAATGAATAAATTATAAATAATCGCGTGTCTTATCATGACAAAATTATTCAAAAGAGGGCAAAAAGAAATCGGACTTCTGATATGATTTCACATGTCGGACTTTTGCATTAAAGCGCTCTGCAGGAGAGCCTAATTAAATGAATGTACATGTAATAGTAAATAACTTTTTATACGCATATTTTAATTGTATATATTCGCGGGTTTGCGTGTGGCAGATAAATGTAAATTCTTCCTTCCTGAATATGCAATGTTTCAAAAGCTCGCTCACGCCAACAACCGTTATTTTCTACCATACTTTTTGAGAATGATTGACGAGTTTAAGCGGCGGGAAGCGGCGGGACTCTGAAAAATAATTAGCTGCTCTAATTGACTCCATTATTTACGTGGAAATAACCTAGCCACCCCCGACGTAAAAATTCGAATTACAATGACGGCCTCGAAAGCGAGAATATCACATAAGCACGCGTAGACGTTCGCAGTTTCGCACACATTCACACGCGATGGTGGTTGCTAAGGTTGCTCGACTGCTGGAATAATTGAAATTGATCGTTGTGGAAATGCCTCTTCTATATCCTTCCGTTTCGCTCGTTCTCCGCAGTCCTTTTAACTAGCACGTCCGAGAACTATAGGTGTATAAATAACGCTCTACTAATTTTTAAAAGATTTAAAAGCTTGTGATTAATGCACGTAGCCTCATACTAATAGTACTGTTAAAATATTTATCTCAGGAAGCTTTTCTGTTACCTTTCATTTATTTCAACTGCAGTTAATATTGTTAGTGTTAACAATATTATAATATATCACCGTACAATACAATTAAAACTCTTTAAATATTAACAAAACGAAATAGATATACATATCCCGTTAAACGCTCAGTTAAAATAAAATAATCCACGTTTTTCTGTAAGAACATTCATTATAACTGAACAAATAGCACGATTTCCCGCACTCTATTAATGGATTACCATTACTGTAAAAGAGAGTACGTCGTAACGATCGTTTCAACAATTCTACACATGCCAGTAATTCAAATGGCGACCACGTTTACAACGGTGATCCCGCTAACCACAGATTTACTGTCACGTACATGGTTTTATCGGACAGAGTGGTCGATACACACTTTATGCTTTTGACCTTTGTTGTAATATGTACACTCCGGTACATTTGTACTTTTTATTGCATTTTTAAAACATCGTGTAAATTATTGCTACGGATTAGATACCGCTGTTTTGGAATATTAATAGCTGCGCGCACATAATATTAAGGCAAATAACGCTTGAAATTCAGAAGAAGATAATCACTATTGTCTGATCTAAATAAATATTATCAACGTCACACACACTCACAAGATAATAAAACGTCACATACATTAAAAATTGCAGTTTAAAATAAATCATTTCTAAATATTAGTGATAATAAAACAAATACTCGCGTGCCATATTATTTTTGTTAAAATATGTGTCCATATTTGGACACGAAGAGTAAGAAAAATTTTCCGGTATAAATAAACGTTGTCAGCACTATCAGGATAATTTCTCGCTTTGAAGCTGAGATTTGATCCGACGTTTTTTTTTTCTGCAGCAAATGCAACTGCCGTCTGTTAAATTGCGGCGAGCCACGAAAAATACGCACGGTCAATCGATTTATTCCCTCATATATTTCAGGATTACGAAAGTCCGAGGTCGGAATCTCCAGGAATATTTACGACCTGACCTGCCCAACGATACATCAAGTGATAAAACCAAGCGAATCGACTTTTTTTTTAATATCGAGCACCGAAGAGTAACACAAATAAAGATTGTGCCAAATCCCGGAATGATGCACATGACATACGTACTTGCATATATGAACCAAAATCGACTATGAAATTATATATATATTCTATTGAATTCGCGTTTGCATTTGAAGAATACATTATATGCATGCGAAATTGTACGGAAAATTTCATATTAAGGCACATTTTAATTTGCATTTCTATTGATGCTTTAATTGTTATATTATACCGAGCGTAATAGAAATGTATAAAACTTTATCAATTAATATAAAAACACTCGCAGAATTTAATTCTTTTCATGAAAGAGATTATGGAAAATAAAGGTATATTCATCATTTTGTAGAAAATATGCAGTATTTTGTAGAAAGAAAAAAGAATCTAAATAAAATGATAATCACACCAAATTTCCGTTTAGATCTTATAATATTTGTAGAGAACTTGTGATTATTGCCTTAATGGCGAAATTCTTAAAATGATTATTCTCGTACATCCAAAGTAGATTTCCCAATTTAAGTACTCAGGATTATGTGAATGGTTTTACTACAATTATAACCTTCATATTTCAGACTAGAATGTGTATAAAGAAAATTTGAAATCGCACAAAATGCATTTACGTCGAAAGATGTTTACAGAGATAATCGATATATTAACTCTTAACTGACTCTATATAGATATACATAAATCAATTAAAGAAATGTTAGATTAAGTTTATTGATTAGGCAGATAATTGTCTCTCAGATATTTTTCGAGCTTAATATTCACGTCCCATTTTGTATCCCTTTCTATTAAATACTTTCTATTAAATGGAATTAGTTAAGTTTATTTTTGGTAACAGTAGTTAAATGAAAATGACAAATGTTCCGCAAAAAAAATTAAAAACTAAAAATTGATCACACGTTTCACAAATCGCTTTTAACGCAAATTTAATTGACGTGAGCCCTGCCATACGATTGAAACTGATTATTAATTACACTGCCGCGCCATTTGCAGAACAGCAAAACAAAATAAAAATTATCGGAAGATGGAGGGGTAAAGCTGGTGAAGGATACTAATTTTCGTCTGCAAACGATTTCTCGCGTAACGGTTCAAAAGAAAAAAATGGAACGTGCTGAAAATTAATTATTTAGTTATATCTACCAAAGAAAGCGGAAAAAATCACAGAAACAAACTTTCATTAAATATATTGAAATAAAAAATAATTGATTTGTTATAAATACATGCAGAGATGCAAACGTATTTCCTATAAATCACTGTGGAAAAATAAAGCATGGAAATGTCGAATAATGAGTGGTTTTTCGAAATTCAATGGCTTTATGACTCGCCTGGGGAAAACCGAAAATAATTTTAATAAAAATATTATTTCAAGTGACAATTGTATAATACAATAATATTTTTAAATGATTCAATTGATATTCGTACAGCAATAAGTAAACATTAAATTAATATTAAATATTAACATGGTTCATATTCCTTTCATTTAAAAAAATAATAATGTTTTTTTATATATTAAAACATATTAAATTTTTATACGCGATTTTTATTTTATACATATTTTTATACATATTTTAGGCTTTTGTTTTATTAAATTATACTTTATCAACAGCACAATCGTGAAGACATTCGTTCGTTTGTTGGTTGTATAAAAATCACGTTATATCCTTTGTGTTTATTTTTTAAACAAATTCTCTTCAAACTGTGTCTAATACTGATCCTCTCACTGTTTATTTTACAAAAAATTCTAAGCTCACAATTTTTAAATCAAACGTAAATAGATAAAGTGCCTATTTCGATCTGTTGATTTAAAATAACAATTTATATTAGGGATACATGTAATATATCAAATATATTTCAAATTTGATTTTTTACAAAATATCAAAAATATTTCACGTGATAGAAATAATCATAAATAAAGAATTATTTTTTAACTTCATTTAAGTCATTAAAAGATATTCCACATTTATTTCTCTATCACAATTATCCGGATTGGTTCCACGTACGCCGACATGAAAGTTTATAGTTTCTAAGCCACCAAGAATAGCCGTGGCAATGAAGAAATACGGGATAGAATCTTGTCAAGAAAAATTTTCCGTAACGGTCGCGCTAACGGAAAGCCGCGAACCTTCATCCGAGACTTCGTAACTCTCTCACGTCTCTATTTTAAGCCATCTCCGTAGCGGACGGTCTTTACGATTTCCCGAACCGCGGATCAGATGAAAGTAAAGCTCTGCAACAGTTTTGCAGCTTCTTCTTTATCCTTAGCCGCTCTTTCCTCTGTCGCGCGATTTTGCCTTCGAGCACTTATGCGATCCGGTCGTATAAAAGATTACAATAAATCATAAGATTGATTCCGTCAATTTTAGTAAATTCCGTTGCTACAGAATTTAACCCGCAGCGACGATTCGATTTTTTGACGCGTACGAACGACAGGTGACGCGGCCGTAAAAATTTAATTAATATTTTGCGCGCTGTAGAGTGACAAATTTCAATTTGAAAGCGGCTCTTTGATTCTGCATTCGATTACGGAAAACCTTTAGAGAACGAAGGGGTACGCGGAGTGCACAAACAGCTATTGAAGAAAATGGCGGATGAATGGCATATACTCGCAGAATTTTCAGAAAGATCCTTTGTCAAGGAGACCCCGGCACTGTTTGGCGCAAACATCCGCGAAAGGTGGGCGACATCAAAGGCAACACAGATAATTGGTTCGAGCTCTGCCAAAGCGGCACGGCGCGACAGGTGAAGATTGCGGGATTACGTAGGTGCAGCCCACAAACGCAATCACGAAGGAGAAATTTCGCTCTGGAAACTATCGGTATCATGTATGTGTGTTTATTTATAGGATGTTGCTCTTAACTGACGCCGAGTATCTGATCCAGCCGGATTTTGAGTAGCGACAGAACGATTACAAAGGATAACTGATGACAAAAATCAATTTCTCTGATCACTCGAGCATTATCTTATTAATTACCGCGTCTTTCAAAGAATAAATCGAAAAAGTCGATAACGGAAGTTTCCTTCACAAGTTCTTTTTCGAAGCAACGTCATCAATTAAACTTTTCTAGCTTAGCTATTGAAGCTCTGAAGTATACGACTCCTTTGAGAAATACGGATATTTAATAAATGGATTGATAAGCTATATAAAAAAATCTAAATCATATAATTAGTGCAATATTGAACGATTATGAAAAAAATTCAATTTTCAATTTAATTTGGATAAAGATTTTTGTGACACACGATGAAATTAACTAATGCAATTACAAATATAAAATTCGTATATTATTTAACCGTTTCTATATCGTATAGAAACAGTTTTTTTCTCGCACCCGAAAATAGAGGATTATCTAACCAAATCTACGTGAAACGAGTTTCTTTTTCTCCTTTTCATCCCCTCTCGACACTGCGTTACTGTCCCGCCAGACTTGACTTCTAACAGAACTCCCTAAGTCGCTCGTTCAATCTCGGTGCCAATCCGACTTGCCTGTCCTCCAAAAACCGCAATAACATTTTTTTATGTCCCTCTCTGCCTTTCCCTCTTCCTTTTAATTTACATACAATTTCGCAGCGGACTTGTCGTGCTTTGTACAACTTCTTTCAGACCCCGGACGTAATCAAGGAGCCTGATAAGTAACGTCGAAAGGAGTATATTTGAGTTTAACGTTCACTAGAGTGATTTTCTCATAGAAACGAAAAGGAGAGAAAAACTTAATAAAACAGATACCACACGTTCCCTACTATTTAATACTTTCTTGTATTCTTCGCTATTCTTTCTTAAATATTTGCTTGAATAAACCCGTCAAATTGTAATAAGAAATATTTCCTCGAGAATAAAAGAATTTATTCATTATATGTATACAAGAAATATTAACATTTAACAGCTTGTCAGATGCAGAATAGTTGGAAATCTGCCTTAGAAAGGCTGAAGTAGCTTTCGAGTATTTGTAAGTCCTACAAACGTTTAAAAGAAAAGAATATCTACATATATTTATCGCTGGAATTTCAGATATGAAGAAAACTCATAAAAAAAACCTTTGAATGACACACCGATATGCTTACTATGCAAATAATAATATTTTCGATGCACCAAACGCAATATCAGAATACTCCATGATCCCGTCGCAAACGGAGTGCGGGGATGAAATTTTAAGAGAGACAACCGTGCGTCTGTGCCAGATTTCATCAGATTCTCTCTTTCTCTCTATATTCTACAAAAAGGGAGCCACGCTTTATTCGACCCGCCGCACGAAGATTATGGAGGATAGAAGCGGAAAGCAGACGTCTGCTTATTGACAGGTCGTCATTGATTTTCTGCCAAATCGGACGAATCACCGTTCGTCGGCTTAACGAGCTGCCCCGGTGACTTTCGCTGACATCTCTTCACGGTTCACAAAAGCGTCATTTTCCTTCTTTTAGTGCCGTTTGCGAAAATCGCCATTATTTTGATCCTTCGATAAAGCAGATAATAGAAGACGATTTGAGAAAAATAACAAAAATAAAATTATACTACTAAAGAGAGACGTATATATGTGTTATTGAAACCTTTTTACAGAAAGAAAAGATCGGTTCCTTTAAATCCTACCAATTTTTCTAATATTAATTTTCCGTTTTATGTCGTATTCTTTCAATCATTATATGATTTTAATTATCCTTAAATTGGAATAAGTCATACAAGCGCATCGACCTAAAATCTTCCAATATAATGAAATTATTCCCGTGAGAAATGAGGGAGATGGAGGAACACGTAAAGAAAGTGAAATTACCGTGCCAGAGATGCGCCTATCGGAGATTTCTTACTTTATGGATCAGGTCGCGTACTTCCAGGAAATTTATTCCACGCAGTAAAACCGCCCTCGCTAAAGTCCCGCGCGATGGCAAGTATCCAAGATCGGAAAGTCGTTATTCAACCCATAAATTAACATCCGCGGTCACTTACATACAATGCATCGTGCTTCTTGAAGAAATTCTCAGCAGATAAGGCAATGATACTGCCTTGCTTATGAAAATATATGATCGCATTATCCGATAGTTAATGATGAAGTTTTCCAGTGCAACGTCAGCTTTTTACATTATATATCCAACGTAGATATATAAATCGGTATCATAATGCTGCCTTGCATACACTGAAAAAAATGCATGTAATTTTACATGGAAATTATATGTATATGACTGGAAAATCATCTAAATTACATAAATATGCTTGGAAATTTACTGGAAATTGTAAATTTCCAATCATATTTAGGCAATTTTCCAGTCATGAACATGTAATTTCCATGTAAAATTACATGCATTTTTTTCAGTGTATGTCAAATACATGTATGAACAAAATAATATAAATATAACATGTATATAATGCAATTAATCTTTAAAATCTTTAAAGTGAATCTCACTTTGAAGAGTGAAATCTCACTCTTATAGATTGAAAATTGAGCCACTTTTTTTCAAGACTGGCTCAATTTTCACTCTTCAGAGTGAAATTCCACTCCAAAGAATTTAGAAGAGTAATATATAACAGATAAATGCATTAAAAAACATAAATTTCATGATAAAAATCCTATTTTTATAGGATTGCTATCATTTAACATAATTCTTTATATATCAGATTAATTTAGTAGCCTGTACATTAGTATTTTATGATGAAAATATTTGGAACGAAAATAACGAGCACGTTTGTTTAAAGTCTAAAGAATAAAAAATGAACCAAACTCTCATCTCGTATCGACTCGAACGATATTCCTCCGGGATATCATTAACTGCGCAAATGTCTTTCGAAAGTGATGTTGGTGGCAACCACGCTCGAAAGGAGTGTATTATCTTTTTGCGATGCAATTTTGTTTCAATATAGATCATCAAGGACGAAGCTCACATTGACGTTTACCTATCTACACTTTGCTTTTATTGCCAGACGGTGGATCGTGATAAAAAAAGCACAGACTTGTTTCACTCTCGTATCAGAACGTCATTCTCTCGCCGGCAACTCTCTCGCATTTACTCGAGTAGCATCGTGCTGAACAGATACGCATTTAAATTTATCTCACGTCATTTCATAAAATTGTGTCGCCGAGAATTGTATCATTAAGACGTGCTTGCCGCGACCGCTTTCCTTTGAGATGCAGTAGCTAGTGATAGATGTGCGCACGGAAAGAATAATTTTGTTGAAATACCTAAATCTAAAAATTTAGCTAGATATAGATCCGAAAATAATTTTGTTAAACTACCAAAATAATTATGTAGGATACTCAAGCTGGTTGCTAAATAAATTTTTTGCACATTGGTCATTACCTGTGCTTGAATTTCAAACATAAGAGTATTTGATGGCTTTGATGGCGAATAAAATTATTTCCAGAGCTATATCTACCTAATTTTTAAATATTTCAACAAAATCATTCTTTCTGTTCAGTTTAAATAATATCATGTATTATTCTAACGACTTTAATTAAAAAATGTAACATATATAATAAATAATTCTAACATCACTTAAACGTAATGAAACCCAGTGTTCGTATCCTCAAATGTTTCATTCCAGCAAAAGTTAATCCGCGTTGTTTAAAAAAATACATATACAAACACAGAGAAACTTTACTCTTATTTCTTCCATATTTTTGAAATTTTACATCATTTGCATTAAGTATCCAATTATTTTATTTTTTAATTATTAAATTTTAAAGGTAAACTCTTGATTTTTAGATGCTAAAAAATTAAACTATTTTCATAATTTTTTCCCGTACTAATTACATAAACAAATAATTAAATAAACAAATTCTATTTAATACTCTTAATAAATTTTATTGTTTATAATTTGAAAATTGTAATTTCTATGTTTATTAAAATTTTTCAGTTTTAATTAATTTCTAAAATATTAAAAGGTACAATAATTGCGATATATATATATATATATGAAATAAAAAATAAAACATAAAATGGTATGCACTAAAAAAAAGTTGCACGAATTATAGACTACATATTTTTCAAAAAAGACAGAAAAGCGTAAAAAAATAACTGACCACGTGTTATTGATTTTTGACAATTTGTTGAGCTTTAAACTGGATTTACTCAAAACTATTTTTTTTTCCTTTTTTTGAGTTAACTTATTTTCACACAACACTGTCCAATTCATCTCTTTGAACAAAAATTTCTCTGCGTTCTGGAAATAACTGGAATAATCTCGATAGCCTGCCGAAGTGCATCAATGGACAGTGCCGATAACGAAAAATCGTCACCAAATTCCCAGGCGTAGTTTACGGTTTGCCAATTCGAAGGAGGATTAAGCTTTGCGCCAATTTGCATACATATAGTCGATCACTTAGAATGTCGCGATAAAACGTTTCAGTTGCAAACCGTAAAAAAAAACGATAATTGGTTATCGAGTTCATTGATTTTCGAGAATCGTCTACTACGCGCGCTACCTGTCACGTTTTTCTTTTCATCCCTATGTGCGTACATCTCATCATGAAATAAATAAATCCGACGCATTCAACACATAGCGTCAATCTGAATTCAATTTTCTGGCGAGATCTCGCGAAAGAAGGGTATCCGTACGGGTGCTGCAAAATGCTAAGAGAAATGGCTTTGGTAGCAGCGATAGTTCCATTCCATAGCAAACACACACGTTCGCAGAAAATTCATCTAGGAAAAGATATGCAGTATAATGCTTGCAAATATCACACTGCTTTTTAAAATAATTTTTCAATTGAGAGTTACAAAGCTCAATAGAATAAATTAATTAACAATAAAAGTGCCAATGAGATAAGAGCTTACACAGGATGTATATGTAATATCAGTTTATTAAGAATAACATAAAGTAAATCTTTCAATCCAAAACGTGGATTGAAAGATTTATTCTATGTTATTCATAATAAATTGATATTGTAAAATGACACTGTATGGATTCTTATTGGCGTTCTTAATTTTAATTAATTTAAATAATTATTCACACGCGCGCTAATATCATTAAAAGTAAGATACGAAGTTTTCCAAATAAAAAGATGTAGCAATAATAAAAATGTATGTCACGAATAAATATCAATTTAAAAAAAAAATAAAATCCCTATGACAGACCGGACGCGTAAATACATACGTTAATCGAAATACCGTATCGTGGTAAATATTGTCCCGCGCGGTCTAGAGTTGAATGCAGACATTTTCCAATTTTCCAATTTCATAATATTTCGTGAACCACGAAGACTCCACGCATTGGGCTTTAGTACGCCTCCGTTGTGGGGTGAGGCATACCTACGAAGTCGGGAAGACCGGTGATGAAATCGTCGTGACCTGGTACGGTCTCTCGAATTTCCGTGGCAATCGAATAACCCACCATGAAATCCGTTAAGCAGTTATTAAAGCCCCGTAGAACTTGCTCGTCTCGCGGTGGCTTTCGTGCCCTGCAGAAATTTCAGTTATTTCTAGTAGGACACAAATCCGATTTGGATACCCTGCTAGGAACGCCTAGAATGGCCACAAGTTAAAAGCGAATGCAAGATGGAACGTCGGTAGTCCGATTCGTCGTAACACGACCGCAGTAACTCTGTTTCGCGGAACATTACATACGCATTCCCGAAGGAACATATTCAGCTTGCGGTTGCAGCATGTTGATTGAGGGAGGATACAGAAGGCGCACGAGAATTGCCGGATACGTCTAATTTATGAGATTTGTGCAGTTATGAATACTACAAGGATCATGCTATCAGATACGTCGAATAAACACTGTACTATAAGATTCCTAGATTGAAATGCATTCCCAGTTTTGTCCCAGTTATTTAAAATATTCTTATCACAAGTTTACATAGCATTATACACATCGTGTTCGAATATTCGATCAATTTTTTTTAATAAGTGCTAAGACGTTCACAAACAAAGAAAAGAAGCGATAGAGGATACGATAGAAAAATCTGAAATCTCGGTGATAAAAGATACTATGCGTAAAATGTAACGGAGCGCAAGGAAATGTCTCTGGCAAGAAGAAAAGCCGGATAAAAGGATTCGTACAAACAATAAAACATAGAATCATGGAAAATACTTAACGAGCGCATAAAACGGGAACTCCGTCGTAGACGAACATGAAAGGCAAACAGTGCAAGGAGCAGGCGGAGGTGGAGGGTAAAGCAAAGATGAGGAGGAAGGTTGGTCGTAAGAATAGGTGCAGGTGAAAGCCGATAAATGGAATACGAAAGAAGAACCGGTAGAGAAAGCGAGACGCATCTGGTGCACGAAGCGCGCGAGAGAGAGAGAGAGAGATTCAGAGCGCACCAGAGTTACAATATAAATGATCCCGTCTGCACCCTCGCGTTCACCCCGAGAGCTCGATCCCGGGCCAGCCTCCATCCCGGCCCATTTACATATCTGTATTATTCAAGCACAACTGTTATTCAATTTCTACGCAACTCGTAAATGCATTATTATTTAATCGAGTCGCACGCCGCTGGGCAAGGCTCGTCATGTGATGCGTCGCACTCATGTTCGTCGCACACAAAGGACATGAGACGAGAACGAGATACAGAAAAAATGTCAGCGATCTATAATTCTATACAATCTGCGGTAATTCATCTGCGGTGATAACAATTATTAACGCGCAATTTATGATCACAATTTCTTTTGCGTATCAGTTGTAAAGGAATATTAAATTCCAAATACATTTAGAGATTTCAGTCATATCACAATGATTTTTATGTGTCAAAATTCATGTAAATATGACTTTGCCATTTCCATTTCTACGTAAAAATTAATACGGAATTTACATTTACAAACAACAAGTTGGTATCGTTTCAATCGCTCGGTGTTTTTATGTTTAGTAAATCTTTTACATTTTTTTACATACGCTTTTATATTTGCCTGACAAAGTTTAAATTTCACTGCTAGTGTTAATACAAATATTCAAATATTTTCGATGCCATATAATCTCAATATATACATTTCCTATAGCTGCGACGAAACGTAAAAATTTCACAAAAATCTCGACTATGTTGACAACATTCGTTACTTCAGCGCCGGATTTTTAACATTGATTTGCATTCATGGTGAAAGCCATTAACTGAGGCAATTTTATGGAATTTAACCTTCAATCATAACTTCATTAACTGCCGCCGAGGGAAAGCTACCATAGGAGCTTACGTGGGGTTAAAGTGCCCCCTGCATATCATTTGTATACCTATAACGTAGCTTCAGATAGCGTCGAGAGTAACATTCACCCTCTTGGTTATCTTTCTTTCTTTTTAACTGCTGATTCTCCCCACAACGGGTTTAGAGGCCGGAAGAAAGAGAAAAGCCATCGGATATATTTCACATGAATATCTCCCAAGGTATACCCGAACAAGAATAGCGAAGATAAAATATCTACCGCCAATGAAGAAAGGGAAAGGGAGAACGAGGAACAGGGAAAGGCGTGCTGAAATGAATGAACTCGTCGAGTACCGCTTTTGCATATTAATGGTTATACGTCGTTAGGGAAGAGGCTATCGTATCACCGACATCGGGAAAAACGACAAAAAAGAGACATTAACGCGCCGCGATCGTCTCCTCGATATTGAAACACCGTTAAATGTTGGGTTGAAGCACCCTCTGAACGTTCCACTCGATACCTGAATGACTCGAATACAAACGTTTGTATTTGTTCAAAAGAAGTCAATCAAAAAATTCTTTAATTGTATATGAAATATTCATTTTTAAATTTATATTACACAAAGTGATAAAAGGTGTAAATAGAAATTGGATAAAAATATAAATATGACAAATATTTAATGGTATACGATCGATTATCCAAACAAGATTTTTCTCAAAGATATACAAAGTTTACTGGATATATACTGAGCAATTAAAAAAATAGTTTTTTATATTCAACCTTTCTTCGAAAAGATAAGTTGTAGATTTTATTGTACTAATTTTGAAAGTTAGAATTCTATGTTGGAGACATTAAATCTTGTATAAAATCAAGACATTTAACATTATGTAAGTTGGTTTGTTCTGAAATCGCACAAGGTTACGGTGTAATACAGTGCATCACAATTTGATCGAGGAAAGCGGATGTAGCGAGCGATTCTGTCGGAATTACCTCAAGGACCAATGTCCGGGGAAGAGGAAGGACGTAACGAGAATGCAAACATATGATAGAGCGATCGCTCGAGCAAGCACAGGATGTAAATTTCAACCCTCGCTTTGCTTCAAATCCCTCTGAACGTCGATCTGATTATTGTTCACCCAAGTCGGTATAACAAAGTGAAAAGGATAATTCCACGATACGAAAAAAAGTATAACAAAATAATCAATCGAGCTTAGTATGCTGTAAAGGATTCAGAGCTGAAGGGACTTATGTTCTAAATGCCAATCTCGCTATTGCTTGTTAACTTCAATTCCTACAATCGGCACGCAACACAACGCGAAGTGCAAGCTGATTGCGAATAATGCATATTTTCCGATAACATCTTCATTCTACCAAACGTAAAAGAGGAGAATCGTCAGAGGGTCGCTTCGAAAGTTGCGCGAAAAAGAATAAAAGTCGGAACAAATGTTGGTAGTACAACTGTTGTTTACCCTGCATCTTGTACTAAATAATTCTCGTTCGTTCCTATGGCTTCACACCGCTCGGAAGGAAGACGAAGTTTCCACCCCGATAAAAGTTCTTTCATACCTCTCGAAGCCACTTCTCCTCTTCCTCGACATGCAGCCAAGATCCGGCGCCTCCAATCTACGTATTTTAGGTACACGGTACTTTTCCAGGAAATGTCAGAGATGACTTTCTGCCGCATTACGGTAAATAAGGAAAGTTATTATGGCAGTACAAACTCGATGAGTAGGGACAGTGAAAAGATCTATGGAGCTACCTAAGTGTTCGGTATATTTGCGAAATATGGGAAAAATCACGCGAACATCCCTACGAGTGGAAAAAGATTTTATGTAATATTTCATTTCACGGAGATATAAATAAAATAGCGATGTTCGTGGTTGAGTTCATTTTATATCTTTACATTAAACATTAATTTCGCTACGATAACATCGTAGATTCGAGGATACAGACATAACAAGAAAATTCGAAATCCTTGGTGAAATGCGTTAGTTAACCAAATGTATACCAATAGAATAGACACAAAAGAAGACTCGCTTGTACGACCGCAGCATGCAAATTTCGTCGCTACGCTTCAGACGTTCCACCAAGACTTTTCAATTCGACCTTCATTCATCAAACCTTCGACTTCGAAGTGAAAAGAACACATGGGCTGACTACACGCGAGCATCCATCACCTATTCGGTCTAACAAGTTGGAATCAAGCGAAGAGAAGAGAAAAATCGTGCCGAAGTACAGCACATCTTCCTCTGTTCTCTAGTCTCATACTTTGTACTGTGTAAGTCGATGAAACGTATACTTTATACATGGCAGCAGTATCGTTCTACTCGCAGACAGACATGAATAAATAAAGCCTTCCGGTATGCTACGAAACCTTTCCGATATTGATCGCGATTATTTATAAATGCTATTGATGAAGTATCCCTGTCACGGATGACAAATAATCGTTTGTTCCTCTCTCAATCTGACCTCTTTGACCTCCTTTCTGCGAAGTTATCGTAAAGCTATTTTCTTCTTGAATCATTAAAAAGTCCAAGGGACAGTTTACTCGAAGAGCATCTAAATGTCCAAGTTATATATCGCGCAGAATTTAGAAAATTTTTATAACGACCCTTGAATAATAATTTTAAACAAAATCGATATAACGGTAAAAGAATTACGATAGTAGTAACTAATCAGTTTCGTGTATGTATTATACAAATTAAATGTATTCTGGCGAATCTCATATTTTTCTGCGAAGTAAGCTAAGAAAAACTTGTCTTGCGAATCATCCGCCAATTTTTGCGGAGTGCTTTATCAATGTGAAACAAATATTCTATTATGTATGTACAGTGTATGTAAAACTATCAGGATATAACCGAATCGCAAAGTACAGCCATATGGATGCATAAAGTAAAAAGCCGATGCAATCCAAGCGGAAAAACACTTCAATCGAAGCTAACGCTTCGGATCGACTGATTCCGCTTCCTAAAATCCATACAATGTATCAGACACCAGAATACATTTATCTCTCTGCAATTAATTTTTTTGGTTACTAAGTCGAATCGCCGATAGATGCGATTATTATTATAACATCAAACGCGATATTTTTACTCTCTAAATCTGAATCAGTGAATAATCACTGATCTCAGTGCCAAGTATGCCACTGATAATCAGTGAATTAAATGTGAGATTCCTAACCTAGCTAATCTTTATTATGTGATCTAACTAATCTTGTTTTAGTTGTTAAATTCAATGAATATGGTATTGGAAGATTGAAATTAACGTGCAAATATCAGTATTTTAGTCAAATAATGCTCAAATATTTTTTCTTTTTTAGTCGAACTTCACTGATTATCAATGCCAAGTATGCCACTGGATAATTAGTGACTATCCACTGATTCAGATTTAGAGAGTATGTATCACAGGATAAAAATAATTAAATAAAAATATAAAACAATAAGAATCTTACTGGACCGTACATTTGAAAATTCAATAAGAAATACAAATAAAAATATAAAACTTCCGGGAGAAAAAAAACTAGATTTAAAATAAATTATTCTTTAGCAAGATTATATATAATCTCAAACATGATCGTCATAAACCTTCAATTAATTATTTAACATTAGATATTTATGAGTTATTCTGTTTCTTAAAAATTATTTCTCTACAGACAGAAAAAAACAATAGGAATCATTTTAAAATCAGTAAAGATTGCGCACGCGATTCTGACGTGTGGACGCGTGGTGGAGATAATGCTTCAGACGTACTCACGTCGTAAAATAAAAGTCTGGATGTCGGCGTTGATGTTTTATATAAAACACCTCTAGGTGAATACTGCACAATGATTACGTTGGCAGGACATAAAGAGAGATTAACATTTAACGACTTTGTCAGCCTGCTGCCATTTATAGAATGAGGCGCACATGACAGTATTGTAATATCGTACAAGTTGTGGAATTCAGTGCAACGGATCGTAATTCATGCGATCGTAAACGTTCTTTATTACACCGACATTCGTAGCGAGGAATAAACGTATGACGGAAGGAAGTCAAACGTGTAATGTGTAACAAGACATTACTAGTATATTCGTAACGGATAAATCTAATAGATTTATATCAATTTTTTTTATAAGCCAAACAAATCTCAGAAACATAATTTAAAACGAAATATTATAAGATGTCTATTCTATTTTAGTTATACAAATTTCAGTAAAAATTTTATAATTTTTAATTCTTAAATTACCTTCAAAATTTTTTTAATGAAAAAGACTCCGATCTGTCACGCTTTACGTAATTCGACTCAATCCGAATAACAGTGGCAATTTTTGTAGAATAAAATTATTTATTTACGTTGTAAATTAAAACATAGAGAAGTTTTAAAATGCAATAATTATCTTCTTTCATTAAAATAAGCACTTGTTTGTAAAAGTGTAACATTAAAATTAAAAGATTTTAAATGTCTATGGCAGCTATTATTGTGGTGGTAATGAACAGAGATAAATACGTGGCGAGCTCGAATCGTCGCGAAAACTCAGCACTAAATAGCGTAGTTATTCACACATAAATTAGGCGCGTGAAATGAATATCAACGGCGCGTTTAATTAAATTTGTGTCGTGATATATGCGCCAGTTATTACAAATCGTCCCTGCTAAAGCCTCCAATAAATTCGTATATTTAATATATCCTTCTTCTCTCGTAATGCTTTCTTAACAAAAAAATATAGAAAAATGCAATTATTAGTACACTTTCGCGCGTGCACGTTCACGTTTTTCTTCCAAAATATTGAGTAAACTTTATAATTCAATAAATCAGCAGTCGTAACGAACTCTCCTTCGTAAAGGAAGGAAAACAGCTCATTACTTCCATGCTTTAACTTAATAACAGACTTTGCTCTTTATAATTAGGCGGACGTAAAGCAGGAGCTACTCTTTTCTCACAGGGTATATATGTAGAGAGGATATAAGTTTCTCGATAGACTGAAGTTGTACTGGCAATCCTCAGGAGAGCAAAAAATGTTAACGACCTGTGCTTTTAAAGTACTAAATTTTAAATCCATTTCACGAGTGAATTGCTAATAATTGTCAATACATGTTTTATTTCCTATCCAGTTAATACGTATATTGTTGCAAATTTTATTTGTATGATCTTAAGAACAGCATTAAGAAGTGCTTATGTTCATCAAAGATATAAAATTAAAAATAAAATAACTCACCGCCCAAATCTGCAAAGAAGATTTCGTGAAGAGCTAGAAATTCTTCCTCAGGAAGTATGTCCACTTTTCCGAAACAGTTATTCGCGGGCCAGATTTCTCTGTAACATAATTTTATTCGAACATCTATTTTTAATATCCTTGCATAAATTATTGATAATTATATTAATAACTATAATATGAGAGAAGCTTAACAACAACAACAACTTAATAGCATGGTAACGTTACACCAACGTTAAATAAACAGTTTACTAGCTCTAATGTTCAGAAATGTAACATTCTCATATATATATATATATATATAACTTATTACAAACTACACAAACTTTATATTTCATAAAACTGCAAAGTTCGATATATTAAATATCAAAAATTATTTATAGCTGAATCTTTTTGTTGTGGACCGCGCGAAACGAAAATATTAACTATTTTATAACCATATTTAAAAAATGTATAATAATTAAAAAAACATTAATTTTTTAGAAAACTAAATCATATTTTTTAAATTAAACAAAATTCTTTGTAAAAAGTTGTAACACTTTTCCTAAATTATGATATCATTGAAAGTTCCAATGGATCATAATATAAAAAATTTCTAATCCTATAAATGTATGGAATAATGAATTCATAAATTATTAATAAAATTGATGTGATCAAATAAAACAACTTCATTATCTGAAGTTATACGACTAAAGAAGATTCAGTGCAGAGTAGCAACGCGATGAGAAGTCCGAGTGGCAAACTCAATGAGTCTCATAGAAGGTTCCTTTGAGCATGAGAGCCTCACCACGATCTACACCAACATCGGACTCCTTGCGTCAAGTGCTCACACCCAACCCTTATTCTTCGTCGACCCACCTATCTACGCTACCGTTGATACTGACACACATGCATCTCCTTTACAAAGTATCTGTGTATCTTAGGGCCACAAAGCGGAAAGTGCCACCGCCATCGTCGGACGAGGAAATAGAGAAGAGGCACGTAAGAGAGAAGAAAGACTTTCGAAGATGAAAATAGCAAAGAAGCAAGCCAATCTATATATTTAAATTTTGTTAAATTTATCATAAAAATTTACCACGACATGCGTTTGCGATTCAGAATTTTTGCAAAATTCACTAACTACAAAATTCATAAAAATTGAACAATATGACTCCGTATACTTAAAAAAAATAATATAATTCTCTCTAAATGAGACTTTTAATAATTTTATTTTTTTGTATAAAAAATGTTTTTGATTTTACTTTGTATGATATAACTGTTTCAGTACTTATTTTCAGTCCCTCATAGTTTACAAATCATATTGGTCCATCTACACACTTTTATTAAAAAAAAATTACATCCAAGACATATGAAAGCTTAGTTGGATGTGAAACATCCTATATACTTTATGAGAATTCAGAAAAAAGAAAACAGATGGTCATGTATGAACGTGACTAGGAAACAAAGGTAAAGTCACGTTTTCAGGAACGCCCCGAAGAAAGGTGTAGCTAATGGTGGAACACTTTTAACCTTACATTACACGGTATGACTCAAATATCACTTCATTCGTTTAAAATGTATACTAAAGATATTTGTTTACAATTTTTTAATTATATATGAAAAATATATATAGCTTCAAAAACTATTCTCATAGAAAAAAGAACTTTGTGTTGCTATGCAGTTTCTAACTTATCTATTACATAAAATTTTTTGTCAATATATTTTAAATATCTCTGTATATAGACGCTCAAGCATGATAAGCAACATTCCAAAAAAATTTTGACTTTAGCACTCATTCTACATAATTATTTGGATGGTCCAATAAAATTATTTTCAGCTCTGTATATGTAGCTAAATTTTTAGATAATTCAGCAAAATTTTTTCGTGAAAAGATTACAACTATGAAAAATTTTAATTTTATAGGCGATTAAACTCAATATTTGCATATTCAAACAGAAAGGAAACAAGGAATCACAAACTATAAAAAATACAATAAAAATTATCCTAATATTACGATGATGGATTTTTTTATCAATACTTTTGCACTGTAATCATATAGCTTTCAGCTGTAAAAATAACAATGGCGATAAAATCTTTTCTTCTTCTTTCCATTGTCATAGCATCGCGCGATTGATAATGAAAATCGTTTCTACTTTACTCCGTCCTAATAGAGCCGGAGTCGCATTAAAATCCGGAGAATTGGATTTGGTCACTTGACATGAAATCGCACTTAGTTGCAATTGTACTATATAAAAGCGAAGCGTATGGACGCGATTCTAACGCGGATACGTATGCACATAGAACATGTTTCGTTTTATGCGTATACACGTGACACACATCTAGACATTCTACAATATACGACTCGGATTGAAATCAAGTCCGGACATGATCCATCCACGTTTACACGCGAGCAAACACGTAATCCATACAGTGCACATTAGATGAGTCGCAGCTAGCATATACAAAACACTAAAAATAATGTAAAATCTAGGATAAAAATCGTTATGAAATGTCGACTATAGTTGACTCTTTTCATTTTAGTCGTATTGAATATATAGTAAATTAAATTAAGCCTGTGTGATATAATTAAAGCTTCTATCTTTGACTAAGTAATACCAAAACTTGAAATTAGAAAAATAAATTTTCTCTCATCATCGATTTTCATTATTATATTAAAGCTTAGTTATAAAAAATATTCATTAATTTTTATAACTACCATTTGGATAAGAAATTCAGTCTTATCGTTTCATACATTAATCGCGAGTCGCGCTGTATAACGCATTTTAGGTTCGCAGGTCAAGAGAGCCCGGTCCACCTTCGAAAGCTTTCCGAAATTTTCTCCGCTGGAGATGAATCCAATAAGCTGACGCAAAGGAAGAGGACGCAAAAGAAGAGGAAGGGTGCTGTCCCCGAAGCGGAAGAAGTGGCTCGTACGACGCTGGTGCTGGCTGCTGGCTTCCTGAATAGAAATTCAGCAGCATACAATCCCCATTATCCCTCGATTTGAAGTTCCGCGACAATGGAATCTCTCAGACGCGCCGCGCCGTGCCCGTCGTCGTCGTCGTCGTCGTCGTCGTCATCGTCGTCGTCGTCGTCCTCCGACTCAGCGTTCCGACATATAAGCCGATACCGCTTTGCCAGACATGAAATAGATAATTTCGACACGTCCATTTTCATGCTTGGCAAAGACTCAAAGTGATGAATCAGCTTTCGGACTTGGATATTAAATTGTCACAGAAAAGCTCTTAAATGTATTTACATTATCATACTTCTGACAAGTTCTCTTTAAGGAGTCTCTCCAAGATTTCTTTTTATAGATATTCTTCTCTTTTTTTTATTATTCTCCTAATTGTACACAAGAAGACAAAGTTATCCTAGAAACAGGTATTTCCAAAATACATGTTTTTGAATAAACTAAATTTTGCTTCAACATATTAATCACAATATTCTAAAATATATAATGAAATTTCAAGCTAGTGCTTCGCAAACAATGAAATCATTACTGCACTGCGATTAGATATGAAGAGGAGAAAATGATAAATTGATGCAGATTTTTTTTTCATAGCAAGTCGTAATCATCTAACGCAATTCGTAAGTTAAAATCACTGTACGAGTAAGAGGGTCGCAGACGGCGCAAATGGAAAATTAGAGGGCTAAAACCAGTAGCCAGACGAGCCAGTATTTGCTAGGCAAACGAAACACGATTACCAGAAGCACTACCGTAACCGAGAAACGAAGACGTGTTCGCGAAGAGAATAGAGGGTATTACACTGTTTGTCTTACGTACCTACGTATTAACGTAAATGCCTTATTAACAATATTGTCTGCGCCTAGGCGTAGTCTATATACGGCGTAGTCAACAGTCTGCTACTTTTATCCCCTTGTGTGCACAAGGTCGGCATGGTCCTGCAGACTACCATTGTGTACCGGCCATAGTAAACATTACCCCCATAAAATGGACGATGGAATATTACGTACAATCTCCCGAAGTAGTTCGCAGCGATGATACCACGTAAAGAAAAATCGCGGAAGGGACTATAATTTCATAGCTTTATGATAGAGGAAAGCGGCGACGATAAAACCGACTTTTATCCTCGCGGTTATATCACGGCACTCCAATCTGATAGAACTAATAAAGTTAAAGATTAATGGTACAACGTCTTGTATCCGGTGCCCTCAGTTAAAACTAACGTCTTAGCGCACAACGGTGTTATTTTTAAATGTCACCGACAAGGTAATATCAGATTGTGAAATTTAGATGATAAACGTTATTCTTTGATATTTACTAAGTCATTCTGTATAAAGAAAATTTAAGATATACACAATCTGTGTACGCGTTTATAGAGTAAAAGCGAAAATGCTTTGAGACGAGCCGCGTAAAGAATCTATTTACACGTCGACGGAGTTTATCAGCGAAGGGTATATCGAATCTCATGGAAAAGCATCGAGGCAGCGATTAAGCCTTGGAGGGAGAAGGGTTGGCGAGGTAGAACGCAGAAACAAGTTGACGGAGGGACATGACTCATAGGCACATTTAGAGCTGGAACACTTCAAAGAGTTGGTTGGGTACCGGTTCACCCCGATGAACCGGTGTATACCGACGCGTTACAAGAGCGCGGTAGATCCCTTTCAGATTTAATGTAATGTAAATATCTGCGGCAGTGCAAACGCTTGGCTTTTCGCCAGTTAATTGGCCGTGTGACTGGTCGGTGCACAAAGCCGAAAAAATCTCAAACAGCTCAATAAGCGTAATTAATATATTACAGGAATTATGATCAAGTCTAACGAAAATCACAAGAGAATAAGTTTTTCATCAACCATTTTTTGTAGAACATTTTTGAAGAATTAATTTTTTTAATAAAAATAATAACGAACTTTGTATTAAGTATAGCGGATGATTTTATATATACTTATAAATAATTCAAGAAAATAAATAATGAAAAGAGAATACATGAAAAGAGAATGAACCGAACCATAACTTTGTTATGTAATCAAAAAGTATATTAATATTGCGCGTATTTACATCATTATTATATTATTCTATCTATATTTTATTTTTATTTATGTTATTTTGTATACACTATGTACGCTTGGCTCAAAGGATCCAAAATTCATCAAGTTTATGTGAATAAATCTCATGTTCTTACTGACCCTCTAACCCTAACATAATGAACGCCTTTGTTTGACAAAACAAAGCCCGCACAATCCCCGTAATTAACTGACTTACCTCGAAAATATCTTTTATAATTGAAAACTGTTAAATTCCGTCACAAAAATATAAGCGTTGCAAATGTATAAAAAGATAAAGAAACAAAGATATTTCTATTGATATATTATTGTTAAAAAATAACGTGAATTAAAAATTAAACGATGCAAAAATCCAGAAATAGGAAATAAAAGATTTTTTTATCGCAATCAAACCGAAAATTCCATATATGTATTAATCGTCTAGAACATAAATTACGATATTGCAAACGAGATATTATATATAATGTTTTAATGCAAGCAATAATCTGTCGTATTTCAATTAAACAAAGTAACACAGATGTTGTTACTTTGTAACTCACTCGTCGCATTGCATGACAATGGTTTAGGTGCAAAACTGATTCTCAAAATAAACAACAATGAACAACATTGCCATTGTTCCAGCACGAGTTTCACAACAACGAGCTACTTTCTAGAAATCACTTCTCAAAATAAACAAATCTCTTACCTTGCTGCACGTAGAAGACCAATTGCCTGTTCCAAGTTTCTTTGTCGCATTAATTTCTGGATTCTCTTCATAGCATCTGCTCTACAATCAGAACAAAAAAGAAACCGTAGAGTATATACAATACTTTCAATCATTTCAATATGTAAATATTATTCTATTTAACCCCTCCATCATAATGCTAACACGTACTTTTGATCGTCGATAGGCGTGTCTAAGGTTGCGTCAAACGGCATCACTACAGGTATAACGGCATCGCGCATAACAGCAGATAATTCGGGACCAATAATATCCCAACGTTTTTCCAAAGTAGGAGCTGTAGTTATGTTTTCCTGAGTGGATTCTGGTTTAAAAAAAATTAAATTTTATGCGCATATCAAATTTAATTTAATATTATTTTTTAATTTTTCTAAACAGTCAATACAAAAACAAATCTTACTTTTTCCCTTTTTAGCTTTTTTTCTCTTTAACTTTGTTTTTTGAATTACGAGATGTCGCTGGTCTTTCTGACAGTAGTATTCAAGCATTTTCAGAAATGTATGAATAGTTGTGATAAGATCCACTAAGTACTGCCTAAAAGATAAGCGTATTCATGTAATTACATTGTTTTAAGCTGATGGTGAACTTAAACCGCTTTCCTTCCGTCCTTGTGACAAGAAATTAATTCAATCCTGCTACTCGCGCATTAATTTGTCAATTTAGTTCCGGCAACGCGCGCTACCGCCATCAAAGCTAAAGTTTGACGGAGCTGTCGTCCTGTTTTCGTCAGCGTCCCTGTAACGTCAAAGTAGCAGCAACGTGGCATTGCGGTACGTCGCGCCGCCCTTACATTTCCGTCGTGGAAATCCGCGCAAAACCCGTCAAACTCGTAGCAAGTTGAACGCCCACCGCCTTTTCCCATTTGGCCGGCCGGAAGGTCGATAAAAGTTGTTTATTCCGCCGAGGAACCGTAGAAGGGAGGAAGAAACCGGGTGGGTGCGAGCTACCGAGACCAGCCGCCGAAGAAGAGAAATAGTCGAAAAGGAACAGCATCGGAGGGAGCCAGAGTGGCTTCCTGGCTGGTCGAACCGATTGATCCGAAAGTGAATCAATCTGTCTGCGGTAGATAAAACTTTCGGTAAAGAGTTCTCTCTCTCCTCCCCCCCTCTCCCTCCCCCTTCTCTCTCTCTCCTCTCTCCATGACGCGAATTTGCCCGGTAGAGACGTGCATTGTTCAGTGTAGGATGACGCGTCGCATAACTTTTTGTGCATTATGTCACTACAACCCGATAAAAATTCGTGAGAAATTCGCGAGGGATTAGCAACTTATTCTGTCAAATTAAAAAGGGAATGAGTAGCAATTATCAAAAAAGCGTAACTATAAGATGAATTTTTTTTCCTTTTAATAATATTTTTCCTTCGTAATTTCTATTAATTTCTTTTTAAAATGTTTAAAGTCACTTTAAATTTTTTACTTTTGTAGTAATCAAGACGATAAAGTTACACAATTTATTTATACGGCGTTCACAATCTATTTTTGCAGTAATAATAATGATGACGAAGTTCTATTCACTCACCGTGACATTTTAACTTCATCGAAGCACAAAAGCTGAGAGAGTATAGTTTCCCGATATTCCGGAACATAAAAGATATTGCTTTTAATTATCTTGCTAGATTCCCTAACACCATCATCTCTATTCTTATCCATTGCTATAAGAGTGTTAAGAAGTTCCTAAAACGTGAGATGTATTTTCGTTAGCTTCTCCAAACACTCACAGATAATACGAATTATCATACAATTCCTACCTGATACGCTTTTAATGCCAAATGTAACCTACGAGACCAAAGTGGTATCTTTTTTTTATCGACTGTTATCATGTCGTAATATTGTTCCATTTGTCTTTGTACTAAATAAAACACTTCTGTAGATATAGTTTCGCTAGATAGTAAAATAAAATAATTCATTTTAACTTACGATTAATAATACAAAATATTCAAATTTTAAATACGTGCAAAGAATGTATAAAATAAAAATAACATTTTTTTCTATTTTTATGGTTGTAACAAAAATCGCAGTTAATCAATCTGCCAATAAAATTTGATCCAGCAGAAATGAAGGATTATATACATTGACGTATATCGCAGCTAACGAATTGTAAACAAAATATATGAACTATATAACATGCATACATTGTTTAATCAAGAAATGTGTAAATATATGTATAGGATCAGTACAGACCTAGCTCAATAAATAAATAAATTTTAACAAATTTTTGATATAAAAAAATAATTGTTTATCATTTCAAAAATATTATATTAATATAGACATCCTGTGACATTTAATTCCATATTCGAAACCGTCGTAAAAATTATTCTATGACATAAAGTTAGATGGTTCAGCCTGTTCGCGCGGACGCTGGATAATTTTCTTTCTAGACAAGATCCGAAAGAAAGCGACGATGCGTAAAACGAGTTCGTAAACTGTCTCGCTTTCTGCCTCTTTAGCCGAGGTATGCGACAATGTAGACTACGCTGAGAAACTTAAAGCGCGAAGATTTACCTTACATATTTCACTTGAAACTTGTAATGTCGATTGAACTCCATGAAGAAACGTAAGGCCCACAGATAGACAGCTGCTTCCATTGCTTGGCCATGAGGGTCACTGATGAAGCAAGATCGAGTGAATTTCATCACGGGATTGTAAGCCCCGCTTAGAAATTCTACACAAAATTCTTTTAGAAAGAGTCGTACGCTGAGGGCAGACGTGCGCTCTTCCTTGGCGTCTTGCAGGCTCATTTTATCTCTGCGTCGCTTCACTCTTTTCTGTTGCAAAAGACACGTGCCTTCTATTCATACTCGACAATTTCGTTCGAATAAAACTCGAATATAACACACAATAAGGGGCCATATTCTCGAAAGATATCTCATACAAAAATACTAGAAAAATCTGTAATATACGTAACGTATATTATAGTATTTTTTAATATTTTTGTATGAAATATTTTTCAAGAATATGGACTCTTTAAGTTATCTCTACATTGTCGGAAACAGTAGAAAGATAGGGAAAGGTTACAATTAGTAATCAACTTGCAAAATTTACCTTATCGTGACCAAATTCTAATGCTTCGATCTTTTGATACGGTTTATGGCATATCATTTGATTTTCTCCAACAGCTTTCATATTTTGCACGACGTAAGTACCGCCGAATCGTGAGTGTCTAATTAATCGAATAAAAATATAATATCAGAGATTAAAATTATTCATGAAGCAAAAGATATTCCTGAACTTTTAAAATTTAAAACGTAATGTGTGATAGAATACAATATATATAATGTCGGAAGAATAATATGATTCAAGCAGATTGGATTTCTTGTTTAGCTTTCGCGTCTCCCTTCCTTACCATCTCTACTCACGAATTGAGAAGCGAGCATAATGTGGTTCCTTGCTACTAAAAAGAGAACTGATCGTTCCAATCCAATTTCAGCCATGATTCCATGAGCGAAGATTCAATCAATAGAATAGAAAGCAGCTGTCAACGACAGATAGTTTCCTAAATGACGAAGACGCAAACCCTATCCACTTTCTTCTATTTTTTTTTCTCACGAGAGAAGATCACGTCCATCATTCTCCTATATTTTTAAACGAATAGCTAACTTTTCGAAAAGTTTATCGATGGCATGGTCACACAAATAAAATTCAAAATAATTTTAAATTTGCATTTAGCTATATAAAAACATTACGGATTTTAAGGAAAGCAATCTCAAATAAAATATTTATAATTCTTGTACGAAATTGTACATATATATATATATGTGTGTGTGTGTGTGTATGTATATACAATATATGAGAATATGTGGGAACACAATAAATGAAAATAAATAAAATAATAAAAATGCGGCAAGCACGTACACTAGCTGCTATCCAATTTTGTTCCTATGTTTACTATTGCTACCAAAAAGAGATCTGTGTTCGTGACACAACTAGGCGCTGCTTTATCGTTTTCCGATCAAATTATCTTTCCATCGATCGATTGAGAACGCGCGGAAGGCGGAGGGATCTTTTCACCGCACATCCAGTCCCTTTCAACTCGTAAAAAGCCTTTCGTGAAGACGTGGATGCGCGCATCCACGGTCTTCTGGAACGCGCTCGTTACAAGAATACGGCTCGCTTCTCTCCAACAAGTGGATAAAAGCTTCTATTCATGCTTCGGGTGGTCCTATCTTAAAAACTAGGTCATATTCATTATACGCATATCGTATCGCGAACACACCGCGGTAACTCCCAAAGGCATCCGTCAAGTAGCAATCGGCGCCTTTTAGTCATCCCATTTTTACGATCACAGGCTTTTAGCTGTGGCCGCTCATTAAAGTGGTAATTACGCGGTAGCTATCCGCATTAAATGCATTCTCCCGTGTATCACAGTAAAAACGTACGGATAATAAAGCTAACGTATGAATAGAACTAAATTAAGCTCACAGATATTGTTACGACAAGATATTGTCATATCAAATAAGTCAAATTAAAAGTACGCATTTAAAAAAAGACAATTTTAATTCGAGTAATATTAATTTCTAACGAATTTATTTCAAGTAAGCGAATTTTTAAGTAAATATGCGTCATGTAAATCCTATTTATCTTAAATAACTATATTTGTATCATTTTATATCAAAGAAATTATTTTAAATTTGTTAGAAAAATTAATTTGCACAATATGTCTCTCTTTCTCGGTTCTTTTTAATTTATACAGCTGTATAGTACAAGCAAAATGAACGTAATTTTGTTTTTAACGTTATATAGATAGTACATAGGATAGTACCCCAGAATTCGCGTACATGAAATACATAACGCGATTCTTTGTGCCAGACATCATGCATAATTATTATACAAATCTTTAAAGAAATAATAAAACAGCGTATATATATCCAGCGTGTGATGTTTCTGATTCATACGTAACTTATTGTTAAAGCATATTTATTAAGCAGTTTTAAATTACTCTCATTTAAAAACGATTTAAAAGTAATTTAGTGGAAGTGTTTCTTTTGACACAAAGAATCGCATGTACTTGTCTGTGCGCATAGATTATATAGGACACTTAATTACTCACATTATTTTATTAATAAATTTTAAGTTTTCTTATTAATAAATAATAATACATATAAACTCACCTTGACCCAGCGTACTTTTTTACTTTGTCTATTTTTTCACGTAGCTCTTTTTGTCGCAAAGCTACGAGGATAGCCTCGTCATTTTCTCTTTCAGCAGTGTTATGTTGCAACCCAGATGCAGCCAACAAACTTGCATTTTGCTCACGTAACATTAAAGATATAATCTAGCAAAGTATGAAAATATTATTTACGAGTAACAAGTTCACGAATAATAAACAATAAGTTCTAAGTAACAGTATTTCTATAGAATTATGTTGAAATAAAATATAAAAATAGAGTAAATAAATATAACTAATGTGCTGTATATACCTCTAAAATTTGCATGTGATACTGTTGTTCATTCTTGTTACTGACAATAAATAATATAATATCCACTATGCCAGATGCATGAAATGCAAATAATAGCTGTGAACAAAATTTATGTATGCCACTTAAAACAATATTCGATATAACAATTTCAAAAATAAAAAATTTGAATGTTGTCATAATTCACCTCATCATGAACAGTGGCATCATTATCAGCTCTTTTATCATTGTCATTAGGTGGCACTTGCAGTACATTTCTAATAAAAGCAAGAATTCTTTCAATCGTCAATTCATTTTCTTCTTCTCTTTCTTTACTATCCTATAAAATAAAAATTATCTTAAAACTGATAAAATCTGTTACAAGGACATAAAATTTCTCCACTTACAATATTAAATAAAGTCTCCAAACGACCAGCTACTGCCAACCACACATTCTCGTCAGTTAACGCTGCCTTATACTCTTGTAAATATGTAACAATTTGTTGATAGAAACTACGCATTGTTTTTTCAGTAGGTATTTGTTCATTGTAAATTATAAATGCAGAGCTTGTCAAATTAATAAGTAATCTGTTTAAAAGAAATAGATAAATAACATAGTTATGTTTTTCATAAAGTATGGGAGTTACAATGTTTCATATATTGAATATATTCTTTCAACTCTACTTGTGAGTGATAATGCTCCATATCCATATTCAATATATTTAACTCTATTTATACACTAACACGTACCGCAACAAGACATCCCAAAGTTCAATATTTTTATTGTGATGTATAAGAATCTTTACAAGGTCTGTCTGAAGTAATTTCGTTTGTCCAAGAAAACGTCTTATAGTATGTGTATCGTCATCTCTTTTAAGATATCTGATAAGATCCTTTATAACTTCTATTAAGAAATTTATAATTATCAAATATTATATTTTATCTTACTTTATAACATTCATTGTCATTAATAGTCATTTCAAAATAAAATCAAAGTAAATCTTTACCTAAGCAATTCTTGTCTAAATAGTAAGTAGTTCCATCATAATATCCAATTGCAGCGCAAGTGGCAGTGAGTTCAGCAGAAAGATAATTTAGCATTGCCATGCTTGAGCAATATGAACTGTAAAAATTTCAGTATGTAATATTTATCTCTCAAATTCAATCAAGAGATCATATCGAGTGATTTTTATATGTACGACTACAGTAACTACTGAATAACAATGCACATTATTTCTTTTTTAATTTCGTTAGTCTACTCCCATTTTATTTAAAATAATAATGTCCAGTAAATATTTAAAAATATAAAAAACATATTTAAATTGACATTCTTGACATCTCTCAATGGGAAATTAAAATATAAAAGTTGCTACTAATCCTTTTACAAATACACGGCTGCTTTAAGAATATCACTTGACAAAAAGCACTGACAACAGCCAAGTTTCTTTTTTCCAAAATTAATGATACGGCTCTTTTATTCCGACTTACCTTGCGAAATATCTAGCACCGGTGACGGTTCCACATCAAATTGTAGGTTATGTCGCGACGCGGGATGAAGTAAGCGCGCGTAAAGTAAGCACTTCTCACAACGAGACATTCACATACACTCGAAACGCCAATACAAGACTCGTGACGAAAAGTGTTAAAGTGTCACTGACTTTCGTACTTCTCTAAGAAAATCGAAACAATCACACGCAACACATCTCGCCGAACGCAACAGGTGAGGAAGGAGAAAAGCGCGCGAATCAAGCAGACGCCAACTTCGGTCGATCACGTGATCGGTCGATCGCCCGCGCTCGGCTCTTTACGCCTCAGTTCAGACCGAAGTGATTGCGGCGCGACGGCGGGCAGCTTGTAGTTGAACGACGCGACGGAGCGCTAAGTAAATTACTGAATTATTATTATTTGTTTCATTGTTCAGTACGTCCCCTCACCACTTTTCGTGATTGAACAAGGCAAGCATAACGTACGTCTGGCACGAGAAAACAAAAGTCGGAATACACGAAAATGCGTAAAGAATGCATGACGCAGTGGTTCAGTATCGCAAAATGGCGTGCTGGGTAACATTTCGCCTAATATTTCAGAATGACGTGCCAAAGTAATAATTATTTTAGGCTGGTATTCATAGTTCATTCTTATTTTAAGACTGTCTTAAGCAATGTTTTAAGATGCTAATCTGTGTCCCAAGACTTCTAAGACGGTCTTAAATATATAAGAACCGACTAGAAAACAGACTTTAATATCGTGCTGCGTTTTACGTATTTATACATATTTATTCTTGTCAAGAGCTGAAACGATCCTGCAGAAATGTCGAAATATTAATAGATCTCGTACTTTCGTGATAGATGAAGATTTCCAGAAATTACATTTTGTGAACGTGAATAGAAAGCAAGACTTCATCTTTTAACTAACAGGCTTTAGCGGAGAGTCTTTGGATTTAGATTGTAATTACATCAGAACCGAGAACGTAATATATCGTTCAAATTTCGGAAGGATCGTTTCAACAAGACGAACGTAGGAAAAAAGAGAAATAACAAAGCGTCCGTTATCGTATTTGTGTTTAGGATTTTTCGATTACGCTACGCTTGCAGCGCGGAAGGTCGCACGGGACGTCCATTATGTCGTCGTAATACGAAGCAGCGCTTTCAGCGAGCAATCTGCTGATAGACGTCGTCCGCAAAGGAGGAAAATAAAGCCATAAATCCAATTTTGTTGCGCAGCAGGGATGAGAAGGGATGTACCGGAGGGATGGATGGACGGACGGGCCGGGTGGTTGAGTGAGGAGGCGACAGGCGAGGGTAAGTACAAGAGATACAAGAGATCGAGTATTATAGAGTTCGAGGGACGGACGACGGTCAGAAAATAGCGAGTTAGAGGGAAAAGGGGGGGGTGACACACACGAGGTGCCAACGCGTTTGATGGTCGCGGCTGCACGAACATTCGACGGTTAATCGATATCATCCAAGGTATCCGGGTCATCGGGTTATCGGCCAGTCGTCCGCACCTGTCCGCTTATTTCGTCAGCGCCGTGTCAGTGTTCTATGACAGCACGCTCTATACATTTTACGCTTTGTGACGCGCACGCGGTGGTTTTTTCGCCCGGGACGCCCGGAAAATTGCCCTCGGGCTGCTCTTTTCAAATCGATTCGCGTACAGGCGCGTCGACACACTGCGTGATTTGATTTTTTTTTTCTCTGTCTGCACGCAACGGCAGACTCATCCACTCCGAACAATATCTAATTCACACGTAATATCTAATACGAAATAACTAAAACACACACATACACACACACACACACGAGAATTGTATATAAAATGTTGTGTAAAATGTTTCATCGCGCAATGTGAATTTTGCATTTTAATCTGTGTACCGTGCATTAAAAAAATCAATCGGTGCAATGTGCAATTATGTATACATGAGATTATTTACGTTTGTATCCGGTGGTGGTTACATTATTAAATTAATTAAATCGAAAATTAACTAATACTGCAGTGATTCGTTATTTATTAATATCTTTTTCTCTCTTTCGACCTTTCTCATGAGCTGAAAAAATTAAAAAATTAACAAAATATATTGAAATGACAAGAAAATAAATGTGGCGATTGATGTGACGTGATTTTATGGAACGGTAATCAGCTCTCTTTGAAGTTGGAGAATACAATCGGGAATAATTGACATGTTTTCGCTGTATAAACAGGGATGTTTGGTTGCAAGCCCGTACGATTTTTGATGCGGTTATATTAACGTTCGGTAAATGCAAAAATTTCAAGTTAGATATATTTATCGCGAAATTTACGTGTGCGCTGATAGTGAACAAACCGCTTTTATGCGTCACGTTAATGAGCAATAACGTCTATAGCGTTGGTTTGAATGAAACACAAAATTGAGGCATTTATTGTTTATCCAAAGCATTGTTTCGATGGTAAACGCAATTGCTATTTCATCTATATAGCAAATGATTTCTCGTTACAGGAAACAACAGACATCGAATTATAGATTATTTCAATTGTATGATCTGAATTTATTACGCATTGAATACACGTTCGATGCATCGAAAAAATTTCCAAGTAATTTGTATCAAGGATTGTATTCCTTAGAAAATTTGATATGAATTTTTTACTCATGTAACGATTAAAAATTTAAACGAGATTTATCGATTATTTATAGCAGATCCATTATACAACCTTTATTAAATCAATATGTCAAATGAAATAAGTAATAATGAAATATATGATAACAATGAAGAAATAATTAATTTGAGAGACTGCATTTAATTAAAAATCTTTCCTTTGTGATAATTGTTTATGTATAGCGCACCGGGATAATGAATTTCCTTTTATGAATATTTTCAGAAAATTATTCTCGATTTTTCATGAAAAATACGTAAAGCCAATATATTATAAAGGGATGGCTTTTTCATGGGCACTGCGCCGCGCGTAATAATAATTCGTCGCGTGTTAGCAATTGTGAAATTGTTGGTGATTTATACTACTGCCTGTATTATAAAACACGGGTACGACTATGGTAATAATTAAATAAAATCGTAAAATAAATTATATTCTCTGCAATCACATACGTGTGCAGTGTACATACGCACTGGTTATATCGCGAAACGAAAATATCTCTCGTTCAATAGTTAGGAATTTCATATGTTTCCGCAATACTTTTTATTTAATAAATATTTTAATTCAGGTATATTGTTTTTCAAGCTAGTCTCTTCTGGATGAGTACAATTTTTCAATCTTTCTAAAGAGAAACGAGATGTGAAATGAAATATGTCGGCAATCTTCTCTGGGATAGAAGAATACCTCAACGTGCATACTTCAGAATTAACGTACATAACATGTACGCAAAATATAGCTTGTCTCGTCATGAATTCAATTAGAATATACTAACGGCAGAGGTTAATGCAAAATTAATCAAACATCCCTATGCTCTTTAGACGGGCATAACAGGACGTAGTTTTGCTTCTAATTTACGGCGAATTCCACGGGTTACTTCGTACTTTGATACGGAAAACTGTAAGTCTGTCGAGCTCAACGAAGTTGGCAGCTAAATGTCGTGTGCATAATCTACTTGTTAACTAGTTAATTCAGTTAAGTTTTGTAAGTTCCGCCGCGCGTAAACATAACTGGCGGACGAGGCGAGTTGGAAGCGGCAAATTTAGTCAAGCCGAAATAAAGCGATTGCGTTCCGCGCTATAAATTACGATCTCGAATACTCCCTGCGATTTCTTAGAAGGCAAACTCAAGAGTTTGTTGCACGGTCGTCTTTAAAATAGTTCCTGATACAATGGGTCACTCCGCGGAAATTCCAACGAAAGCGCATTTACACTGTCAACTTTCTTATGCAAGACATGAATTATTTCTTATTCAACTTTAATAGAAATATTACCTTACTCTTATGTTTTTAACACTTTGTATAGATTTGTACAAAACGGGAGAGAGAGAGAGAGAGAGAGAGAGAGAGAGAGAGAGAGAGAGAGAGATATACGTATTTATATTTTTAAACGTATTTATATTTTAAACATATATATTTTAAAGAATAGATATAAATTGTTGTTAAATGCACTCTTTAATTCTCTAGACTCTGGATATTGTTTTATCATTAGAAAAAGAATTTTTTTAACTGCTTTTGCTAAAAATGATATTAGCAAGTGAAGAATCTATCAATATTTACCTTAAAAGTAACAATTTAATATATAAAAATAAATAACAACAATCTTTATTTAAACAGCGTATAAAGTGCCACATGATCAAATACACAGACATATCTATTACGTTCAGTAATTAATTTAGAAATCGTATGGCGGAAAAGTTTATTTGTCTACCAATCGATTTGGTGCTACTCGACACTTATATCATGCTAATAGGACTTTCAATTAACGTTTCCAATTATTAATGAGACTTTTAATTAAAAAGATTTATCCGGAAATCGGCTTAAAAGCAGCCCGGTGTTTGGATCAAATCGTCGCAGACAAACGGATTAAGCGATAGAAATTAAACTCTTGATTACTCGATTTTTTTTATTTCGTACACGAAACAAAAGAATCATCCATCAATAATTATTTCCGTTTGTTAGAGATCGTATAATGTGCATGCATACAATACTTATTTTTATGTTGCTCTTTGGTAAGGTATGTGACAAGGGTAGTTGCTGTATAATTTGCGGTAATATACAGAATCCCTAATTTGCGGTATACACAGGATGTTCTGTACTATATTTAGATTTTAACTGAGTCCAGATTTAAAATTTTCTTATTCATTTTTTTAGCCTATCTTATAAATTTGAATTCTATGAAAACCTCTCTTTTCATCTCCCCTCGATTTTTTTCCGATTTTATTTATGCTATTAGTTGTCTATACTATTAATCACCATTAGAGAAAAATACTAGAGACGCGATTGATTTTTTTCAAAGCGAGATTTACGATGTGTGAATCGTCAGCGCGAGATGATTGGTCGCAAACCCATACATTTTAATTTTCATGCAGAATCCATGACAAATATCCCCACGGGTACCTGTTCTCTTTCGCGCAGTGCTTACGCTTATTAAAAAATTGCGTGATATCCAAACTACTAGCATGGAGGTACGTGCATCGAAAGTCATTTTTATTTATGTTCTCATCTATATCGCGCGCACGCTACACGAACTGCATCGCGCGGTCGGCGTTGTATTTTGTCGGTGCCCCCGGCTCTATTGATTTTCCTCGAGTTTCGTCACGATGTTCCCGCTTGAATGAGGTGACTGATTTTCAATGGCTCGCAGCCGCCTGAATGACCGGCGCTTGCTCTCTTAGCGAATTCTACATTAAACTTAAATTCAAACGTCGTCAAACGTGCGACTGCGCTCGAAACTTGAAGCTTCTCTTGAGTAGTCGCAAAGAAAGGCGAATATTGCGCGCACATCCACGCTCTGTCTTTCTCTTCCTAGTTTATTATAATTTAAATCATTAAAACAACGCGCCTTATTTATATGGCACGAATGCAGTATGCGCCAAAAAAAAATGCGACTCTCTTTTAATCACTATTATGTTTGCTGAGTGTGACATAATAACGCAGTGATTGCAATTAAAGGAAATCATATCGAATAAATATTTGGTAGAAGGACAAAATATTTGTGTTATAATCAAATTTGCTCCCGTTCACTCATTTTATTTAACTAAATTGACAACTGAAGTGTTAGTTGTGAGAGTTTTTTTTTGGCGCATACTGTAGGTGATTTTATATGTACGACTAAATTCTAACATGATAGTGTCATCTCTTCTCGCTCGATTATTTGATGCTGACGTAATTGTAATAGTATTCGCCCATTCAAATATCTGCAATTTAAACACGACCCAATCATCCTACAGCAATATGATTTATCAAATCCGTCGCCAAACATCCACTTGATTAAAATCGATAAGTTGTAATATTTAAAATAAAATTACATATCGCATTATTACGCCTTAATATGTTATTGTAATAAATATTTTCTATCCGCATTATCGAAACAATGTAAATACACGAGTTTTCGTTATTTATATAATATGATGTAAGCGGATTTCTCGGAATCGAGCAAATACGTTTTAAGTGTTCATACGTACATACATATTCATAAATAATTCACAGTGCAATTTCGGAAATTTTCACAATTTGTAATTAAACAGAAAACAGCCATACATTAGATAAAAACTTCTGTTAATGTTTCGAGCGATTCGTTATCAGGGACGCTTTGAGGCTGGCGAATGTATGCCCTATACAAATTTGCAAACCTCTGACTATGCTTGCTCATATCAGGGTGAAAACAGATCCAAGCCAGACGGAAGCAAAACACGATAAACAAATACCGCGCATGGATGACGACAAAGGGGTTCTTACCCTTTCGAATTAACCATTCGCTTATTCATCGCGCTCAGTTTCACGATTTTCAATTATATTTCTGTCACATACACTATCAAAGTTATGCCATTGTTAAATTCATAGCTATTTTATCTACAGATTTTAGACAAATTGTTTATCTATAAACAAAATGAAATTTTTACTTTTATTTTTCGAAAATGGTACCTGAAGTATAATTACAACGAACGAATCTGTCGTTGGCATAATAATGTTGAAATTATCGTTTCACTTTAAGACAAATTGAAATATCTCGATTCACACGAAGAAATATGTAATTTCAGCGACACCGTGGAACAATCTCGTCACGTTGCGCACGTCAGAAAGAGATCCGTGAGATAGATTGTCGCTCGATAAATCTCAGCTCCTCGTCTGTCAGACATCGTGCCTGGCGTGATGTTAATTGCTCGGTCTGAAAGCTAATTTGGCACAAGAGCGCTAAAGCACGAGAGAGCAACGGGTGGTTTCCCCTATTGACGACACAGCTACGCTTGGATTCCCACGAATTCTGTCTTTGCAAGACCGTTGGGTTTCTTGTCGGTCTCAGCATGTCGAGTCGCGTCGAATGACTTCGTCGTCGTTTCTTACGTGAATCCCCTTCCAATCTCTCCTCACGATGACAACGACGTTCTCGTGTCTCGCCAAAAACCGAAACTGAACGGAATGGCAGAAAGGATGGTTCGTAAATATTATGATAGCGCGCAAACGCTATGTAATTGCATTAAGGTATCTTTTGATCCGCCCCAACGATGCATGAACTCTCGTTACCTAGAACGTTCCTTTCGCTAAACAGCGAACCGCAGAATCTGCAACGATACCGACAGCAGTCGTGCTCTTGCACACGTACGAGTACCTCTTTTACCACGAATCGGATTTCTTTCGATGGGAAAAGAAAAAGAGACACTGCCAATAACGATACCGCGAATGCGAGAAACGAGAAAATAATGTCAGCTTTAATATGCTATGCAGATCACATTATGATTTTTTCTTAATAATATAATTTCTTTTATTTCATAAAATTACAAATTAGAGCTGCAAGTATTTAAATAGCCATAACATATTAAAATCATTCGGAATAGGAAGTAGGACATGTGATATTTTAAGTCTTGTTCCATAAAATTATAAAAGACTTGAATTATTAATATGAGATTGAAAACAAAAAGATATGAATGAGCGTTTCATGTCAATTTGATTTACAACTAATTTTAAATTCTTATTTTAAAATTGTAACTCGTGGATAAACTTATGGAATTTATCAATGACAGTTCATATGTCAGCTTCATGTGTCCATATTATCCGTCAGATTAGTCGAGAAAATCGTTTGAAAAAAAGACTTCCTAAAAGCATTCCTGTATCGAAGGCGATAGAGGGATTCTTAAAACCATTTTATAACCGTTAAATGAAGCGTAACTATTATCCGATATATCGCGTCGTGATTATAAATTGTATTCTTTTGAAGGTTTCACTAAGGTAAAGCTAATTCACAGGTAAAGTCACTTTTCCCAAGCTCGCGCTTTAATTTCGAAAGAACGATAATTCATAGTCATGGTTTATTAAATTTTTGAAACCTGCGTATTCATTTTCGCATTGTAAATTTTCAAGTTATATAATATTACGCTACCTGCGTAAAACGTTTTATGCCTTAACAAAAGGTAAGCAGGTAAGAGGAGAAATCAATGCTTCGCAAATTGATTTATTGTCTTCCTAGGATAAATAATTAAAATCCCGAAACTCTTTTTCCGTGAAACCTAGCCAACCGGAAGAGAGGGACGACGATTTATAATCGCGGTCGGTTAAAGTTTGCGAAACTTGTACGCTCCTTCGGGTGTGTAAGTATAATCTACTTTCGCACGGCATGTCGCTGGTATCAGACTTGAACGTGTAAGACCACCCAGGCGATGTCTAATACTCTAGAGAGAGGAAGGTGAGGGGACTAAGGAAGGACGTAGCATACAAGGTATTACAATAACAGTGGCTGTTGAGCTCGGCATAGTAGACCCGTATTACAATAGTATCGACCATGGTAAACGTCACAGTAGAGCGGAAATCCATGTTTTAGGAGCAATTTCATTATGATACAAAACCGTAATATTGTAGGAAGGAAGAAAACCATCACGAGTCAAAGTTCAGTAATTTCCAGGTGGAATATCTAACTCCGCGGTACACGAACTTTTTATTTTACTCGTTATATACATATAATCGGAAAAGGTTTACGAATATAATAATAAAAAGTTTTTGATTTTTCTTGAGATCATTAATACGTTTTTGAAAACGTTTATATTATCAAAATTGCAATCTCAGTGGAAACGAAAATAAAAATTAAATGTCAACGTTATTTCTTTTTAATACAGAGATGCTTGTTCATTCCGTGTTTATTAACAACCAAATAAACAATAAAAATTATATTTTATTTTGTATAATGTATTCTGTCAGTACTGGAACTAGTTGGAAGGCAATGCATAAACGCTGCAAGAAACTTTTATGCCGTTACGTCATCCAGGGATAATAAAAGCCCTCGTTAAGCACTTGTTTACATGCCATTGCAATTCCGGGACAGCTCTATTTACGCACAAATAAACTGTGATTTGTTTAAGGAAATTATATTTTTTTGCATTTTCACGATATTGTTACGACATGCTAATACTAGGTCTTTTTTCTCTTTCTTGTTCTCATTATTATTCTTCTGTACACATATGTATGCACATTTTTTGGCTCCAGAAAAACGCATATAAACGATTATAAATCCACGATAACGGCTGTTGTGAGCATAATCTTAATTATAGTTGATAATTACACTATCTTGCATTCTACTTAACAACTTTAGATAGTTTAGATGGAGAAAATTAGGAGTTTATATTATGGTTACTACAGTCGCTATCACGAATATAATGAATGCTGCAAGTTACGCGAAATACCTTCACATTCGGAAAAATTAGATTGTTCGAGCTTGAGATAAGACACACATTGGTAAAAATTATAAAACTGTTAAAATATAAAATTATTAAATAATTCTGGAATTTATTGACAGACTATAAAATTTTAATATTAATAATACGTTATACATATGTTGTTAAAAGAAAGCACACAAAAAAATGAATTCTTAAAGGAATGCATAAATGCTTTAATCGAAGAATATTTTATGCTTAAAATAGCACCAAGAATAAACAATTTCCAATTAAAAATAAATTAGTCTTAAAATAAAATAAATTATATTCTTAGTTCAAAACAAATTTTATTTCAATAAAAGAATAAAATTGCACTCGTTCATCATTAAATATGCTTGTATTAGCATTATTTTTTCTTCAATAATATTTTTTGTCGACTTATTTCAAGCCCCCAGTATGCTTTTCAGTAACATCAAGATGACAGAAGTCAATGCTGCAGTAAGTGACGATAGCTTCGTAAATGAAGTGCCAAATTTATAGAGCATGCTTCCTAATGTGCACGGAATACAAGCTTTCAAGGAAAAACTGAATCAAACTCTACTAATGTGATTCAAAGGCAAGTGAAATGCTGAGACCGTTCTACCAATACCTCCGTTAGCTATATTGCAAATAATGATGCAAACAGACGATCAACCTCGTCATAATGGTAGAGAACGCTGGCTGCACACACAGGTGGATCCGCCGCGGCGGATTCATTGCTCACCTCACCCATTTAACTGTGGATGACAGATCCGCGAATCCGCCGCGGAAAATCCGCCTGCGTGTATAGACAACTGCCTCTTCGTCGCGTCGCAGTGACAAAGTCGGTCGGCTGTTCACGCATCCCCATTTGTAATATAAAACTGACAGAAACATTAGGATGAGCTGAATATTTCATCCATCCTTAAAGATTGAACCACATTTAGAGGTATGTTCCACGAATGCAACAGTTCACTCATAAAACCATCGTCAAATGTCATTCACTACCGACATCTTGATATTACTAAGAGGACCTTATACATACTGTTGCCGCTTGCCGGTGAATTTTCAAATTTGTAATTCTAAATCCAAGAATAAATAGTTTCTAAATAATGTGATTGAGTTTGTTAGAACCATGTAATAATTTTAAAAACAAGAACACAATTTTAAGAATAAAATATACTTTGCACAAATCTATTTATTATTGACGCCAGTGGACATTTATAATTGAAGAGAATATTTTATACTTAAATGAAAGTAAATAGCATACAAGAATAAAAATATACGTGAATCAGGAATTCATTTTTTTCTCTGAGGAAAATAAAAAATTCAATGTTTTTCAATTAATTTGAAATCGTTTCTTTTTAGTTCAAGAATTCATTCGTAAGTTGTAACATACATAAAATGAAAGCTTGTATTTGTAAGGAAACTTTTCTTAGAGATTTTGAAGCACAGGTTACTAATTGTAAGAACTATTGTAAACCACAAAAAATACTTCTCATAATTCTTTCTTTTTACAAGAGAAAAAGAGAGAGAAAGAAAAAGAGAGAAAGAGACGTTGAGCGCGTCTTAGTCCGAGTCGTTTGCAGTTTCCATGTTCAAGAATAATAGAAAATAATTAATTGTTGTTGCTGTGTTAAATTACCTCTTCTTAAAGAAAGTTTTTATGCAATGCATAAGATTATTTTCGTAAAATAAATAGTAATATAAAAGTAGCATGCAAAAACATCATTATATCTTTTTTATAAAGGTAACCTTTAAAATTGTTTTTTGATGGATAATAATAAAAATTGAAAGAGTATTATATTTAAAAAGAATTTATTAATTATATGGAACGTATAATATATCATGTATCACGCGCGCGCTCATGCTGTACTGATAACTATGTCATCGACTATTTGTTTACTTAATATATCGTTGCCCTGATCGATGATAGATTGTATCAAAGATATGGAGTTAAACTTGGAAATCACATTGTTATATAATTTACTACGCAATATTTGCAACTGAATATAACAATATAATGTTACATATGCGTATAACAAATATTGATTAATGAATTTAACGCAGCAGTAGTTAAATTCTATTAAAAAAATTTTTTTTAATCAATCTCTAAACTTTCTCTCTCTCTCTTTCTCCCTCCCTCTCTCTCTCTCTCTCTCTCTCTCTCTCTCTCTCTCTCTTTCTCGAAAGAAAATGTTTAATTTTATAATAATCTTTTTTCCCTCTCTCTTTGTATAATATAATAAAATATCGATTTAATTGTCGGTTTTATAAAAAATTTAATTTGTTGTGTATTAATATTAATTTTCTTTAACTTTTTAAAAAGTTAACTAGATACTTTCATAAAATTAATATAACTTAATAAAATTTCAATATAACTTATAAAATTCTGAAAAGAATTAACAGAGAAAGAAAGAGAATCGGAATCAAAGAGAGAAAGAGAAAGACGAAAAGTTCTTTCAATTTATTATCGTTTATAAAATAGAATACTATTTCTTTTCATTAAAGAAATTATAACTCGTTGATACAAATATATGAATATAATAATAGAATAAAGTTCTCCAGGATGCGCCTTTTCCGCCGTGATGCAAAATAAATTAACAAGTAGTGAATAAGCACGATAAATTATTTTGTGGTTATAAGACGGTTATTTCTGCACGAGCGACGTGAAGCCGCGATTAATCGTTACCGGTCGAAATATTTCATAACTCCGTGTCTCAACGTTGCACACCGCGTCTGTAGATATACGTTGTAGTTATGGAAGGAAGATGTTTCACGCATCAGTTATCCACACGAAATAATCTTGTAACGGAGAAAAAAAATAATGGAGAAAAAATTAATACGTTAAAAATATTCTCATATAGTTGTTATTTATTTTTCTACAATTTCGTAAAACTTTTTTTTACTTTCTTTATTATATATACATATTATTTAACAAATCATATAAATTTTTTATAATTTTTTTTGTATCGTTATCGTTATTTATTTTACAGAAAGGAATTTCTAAAAATTTGTTATTGTTGCGTTAATCGATATTAAATAATTTAATATTAATAAGTAGTGTGAAATTGTGGTATGTGTTGACATGACGTACTTATTGTTCTGTTCACGTACCAAGAGATTGCCTGACTATTAACGGCTGCGCGCGCTAAATGCACCAGAGTGATGGACACTGATTTAATATGCGATTGACGGGGATCAAATGATTCAATGATAGTAAAGCGAAGCTTCGAAATTCCACCCGATGACGTTGTCTGCATTCGAATTCACCATGAAAATTGAATTAAAATCCAGCTCTAGAATGAATTTATACATGTAAACTACTTTTGGCTGATAACTTATTGTTAGCACAACATCATGTTAAGATAATATTTAAATATACTCATTATTTTTTTTTGAAATAATTTATAAAATCGCTTGTATTTTATCTCACAACATTCTGATGCATGATGGCCTGTAGTTTATATCTTTCAGGACAGTAACGAGGTACAAAGATTAACATCCTTTTTTGAGAAGGTTATCTATTATCATACAAATTCTACATGCTATTGTAAATCAAACAAATTATATATCAAACGAATTACTTAATTGAACTAAATCTTTTTGTATGTTTGTTTTATTTATAAGGAGAAGGATACACAGTACACAATTTCAACTGAATAGTGATATTTTTATCACCAATCGCGAGATATTTTTATCATAAAAATAAAATAAAACATATGTTACAATACTTCTGTCTTAGAGAAGAAATTCTTTAAAATTTTATTTTTCTAGAGTACACGTAAATTTTATGTAGCTCTTTCTGCTGTTTCAAGTCGCTAAGTTCTCTTTACGTGCTATATATCCGTTGAAAACCGCAGAATACCTTAGCAGAATCAAGATTCTTGATGCGACCCCAGGCACGAAACAAAATTCTACTAGTATCCAACAAACTGCATCGAGCAACGTGGAATGCATAGATATATTTCTCGTATTACCTGTAAGAGAGAGAAAGAGGATATATTATACTCTTTCTCTCTCTTTTTCTTTATCTATATCTATCTGTATATTTTTCTGTCGCTCGCTCGCTCACTCACTCACTCACTCACTCACTCACTCTCAGCTGCACTGTTGAATACTCGATGCGCGTCGCACTAAATCCCATTGAACACTGAATGCAATTTGTGCGACCTGATATTTAGGGCTTTCAGTCACGGGATTCCTTTTGAGCATAAAGGATAATACAGGCGTGCGGAAAAGCCTATGCTGACGCCTGCCGCATAGCTTCTATGGTACTGGTAATATACACCTGTCGTCTCTTTTGCAATATATCCATATCTTTTCTCATCCATTTTCTCCTATCCATCTCTCTGGCATTTGCCTTCTTGCAGCTGTATCTCGCGCTTACGTTACACATCACTCGCGTCGCGTACGTATAACGAACAGTCAGATCGTAATAGCGTATCACGCTTTCCTTTAAAGTACCGCGTTTTATTGCTGCAACATGCGCTGGTCGTTTTAGATATCGCGTTGGCAGATATTGAATATGTGGCGATAAGGGGGAGGAGAAAATTATATAATTCATTACCTCAACATATTATGCAACGCGAACGGTTTAGTTTATTATCAATAATATAAGCCAAGAGAGAGAGAAAGAGAGAGGGGGGAGAGAGAGAGAAATTTAAGCGAGAGAGAGCGGTATGCTATAAATTTCGAATTGTTGTAATTATTATTATGAGATAGAAATACAAAATTATGATAGTACAACTAATACAATCTATGCGATACAATATACAATAGTATGAATATGTAGCTAAATTTTAATGTTTTTATTCTCTCAATAATATTATTCTTTTATGATATAATTAAAAATTCTTATCTCGATGAAACTCATAAAAATACTTCATAGAGAATCACCGAATCAAAGACAGGATACATCAGCCTGTTCGTGCCAAACTCTTTGAGACTTGAGGAGAGAATCCCGAAGGTACTTTCACTTTTATCTCTCACTCTTCACGAGCTTGTATCGCGTCGCTGATAACGTGCACCAACGACTTATCGAGAGGTCAAAGTTACGATGAGGGGAGACCTTAGTAAGATAAATATCTTTCGCTTCCTTTTCGAGTAGCTCATCACACGAATTAATCTTTATCATATTTATCGGATTTTTCTGCCGTTATCTAACATTTTCCAGAGAAAAGTTTTTTCTTCATATACATATATAAAATATATATATAATAAAAGTGAGTATGTGCGTAAGTAAAATACAATAGCTTTTCTAATAAAATAGTTCTTTCATTATGAATACAATTTTATATTTAAATTGAATTTATATTTAAATAGATTTCGGATTTTATATGTTTTATCAATGACCAGTTGAATGGAAAAATCCTTGTATCACTTTGTCTAATTTTAATCTAGTTTAAATATGTGTATTTTGTATGATAATTTTATACGATAGTATGTGACTGAATTTTACATTGAACTTTTGTGTATATTAATTGCTATTAATACAATATTAATTATTAAAATCCCTTTAAAAACATATTTATGTTTAAAAAAGATTAAAATTTTGACTTTAGTGTTATATCCATATGTGATTCCGAGTATTTTAACGTTGCATGCCATTATTATTGTAATAGTAATTTTAGAAATAAATGTTTTATTGATATGTTACATTATTATAAATTCTTAGTTTTGATATGATTATATTTAGCACACAAGTTAATTAATTTTTTAATTATTTATTATATAATTTTTTAATTCATTTTATGCATTTCATATATTCTATTTAGTTTAGTTATTTGTAACTTATTCGCGTATATCTCTAGGCAATGTATTTTATTCTTAATACTGCTCGTTTAATGAGACTTATGATTTAACTTATAGTTTAACGAAATTCATAAATGATGAAACTTAACGTTTCTTCGATTCGTCACGTCCGATTCGGATTTCTCATCTGTATATCATATTCCGTTCGCTGATCATTATGATAATACACGAGGCAAATCTACTTCTCTACTAAACCGCGCCATCATTATTAACTCGCCGCTTCGGTACGCCCCGTGCCAAAATCAACACGCCACGCGATGCAAAATCGAGAACGCACGTTCGTCCATCCGTTAACTGCCGCTCTAGCTGCCTCCACGCTCGGAGACATCATACGACAAACGTTGGGACGTGGCGATTTGTCATGCTGTACGTCCGTACGTACCGTGATCAGTGGTCGGGCACAACCATCATCGGCGCGACATCATCGCCAGAATAATTCAGGTATAATTGACCAGGTCGGCTAATAGCGACTGTTAATTAGTAGGGACTGCCTGGCACGACCATTGTACGGGTGAGATATGATCGAGAATACGAGCGTCCAGGACACGAATCCGTGTGTACCGCAACAAATACTGGTCGTTTATTCCTCTCTTTGTCGCAGGAATCCTCAATGCTTTCCGATTATTTGAAGTCGCTCGACATAATTAACATGAGTAGAATTATCTAAAAAATTAGCATTTTTATTCTTAAATAAATATTTTCGTATCTTTTAATACGAAAATATTTATTTAAGAATTAAAGTATTGCTAACGGCACGCGCGCACGCACGCGCGCATGCACCCAC
>NW_017257853.1:390155-398460 GCF_001594055.1 Mycetomoellerius zeteki | reverse complement strand
CACACACACACACACACACACACACACACATTTAATGACAGTGTAGACGTATTTAAAATTGATTACTACATACATTGCAGATGAATAAAATGATTCATATTTTCGTATCATTTAATAACGCGTGTGTCTGAAATAAATTATAATTAAGAAATATTTATATTTTTATCGAAAACATTATATATTTTAATGAATTCTTTATTTTAAATGTCGAGTACAATTATTAAATTATTACAAAGTTTACGTTTCAAAATATTTATATTTTTTGCATTTAAATAATTTCCGCTAAAAATTGTTCACGTGTCTATTTAACGATCTCTCTGTACAATGTATAAGACTAGAATTCAATATTTGGGGCTAACGATCAGTAACAGATTCATTCTGATTTGTTTTACAATCCGGATAACTCTGAGTGTAGTTAAGTATGATTTTTTGCGGATCGCGTTTCAATCGAAACGGATTCCGAATTAAAACTCAGAAGGTAAGTGTAAAGTGAGGAGCGAAAATGGTTGACGAATACATCATAAAAGTCAGTCTTTATCGTTACTCGAATACCGTAGCGAATTACACCAAACGCGGATCATAATTAATAGCATTTGGAAATATTAATTATATGAGAAATTATATTTAAAAAATATTGCATTTGAGAAACTGAGAAAGTTTTAAAAGGCCGTCTTAATAAAGTATGTGGCAAAGTGAGCATTTAATTGTACTATTATTTAACTTTATCTTAATCCGTTTACGACAAATAGACAAATTATAAGTTGAGAAATCCTGCTTTAACGCCTACACTCACATATGTATGCATATATATGTCGGTCTTATGCACGAACATGGAGACAGTCGCGCGCGTTTAATGCGCTGCAGATTGCGTACATGCGAACGTTCTATGGTAGCCCGAGGGAATGCTAGGTATCCACTCGCAAAATAGCCCCCTCGATAGCATCCCGGTGCTTTCGCCTACTACGATGGACATTACGAGAGAGAAAAAGCATCGGACTAAAGCTGAGGCTTCAACGAAGCATACCTTTCGTTATTACACTGTAAATTATTTTAATCGATAATTTAAAAAACAGGTAAATAAAGTGCACATGTATATAGAGCAATTTATAAATACTTACCGTATAAAATATTAATATCAATTTTTTTACTTGAATCTACGTGCAACTCGAATATTATTATATATTCTTGCGTATGTATATACATATATACACATCTGTACATTTTTTGTACAATTAATATTCTGGAAATTACAACAGCGTTTTTTCTGTCATGTAATTTTCGTCTAATTGTCAGTTCGAATGTAAATAGACGATAAAGACTAATTTTCATGAGTTCTCGTATAATTGCAAACGTATATATATACCTATATATTCAGCGTCTTACTTTTATACATTTATGTAGCGTATTTAATTGCAACTATCACACTCAAAAAGTGATTGTTTAATCTGTGATATCATTTTAAGCAATATTAAGCCAGTAATGGATACGATGGCAGTTGGACGAGTTTACGACTACACTTGAGAGATTGCATCACAATTCTGATATTCTAACTATAATATTATCACCAATGTGGTCAGTCTTTAGAGAAGTGATTATGAGCCATTCTTGTCAAAGATTTATGTGGTTATATTTCTATACTCTTTGCGAAAGATATTCAGAGTTTTCGAATTAAATTGTGATATACAATTATCGAATACTTAATCTTGATTTTCGCAATACTACACAGAGAGAAAAATGTTTGGTATTTGTAACTATAATTATATATTACTATAATTATGATTATTACTGCTATAATAATAATAACAGTAACTCTATATATAGTTCCAGCAACAAATGTATGTAATTGGCAACCTAAAATGACTATAATTATAGTTGTTATAACCATAAAATAGTTGAAATTACTATAAAAATGATTCAAGTGACTATAATTTTATAGTTATATTTTGGGACAACCATAAAAAATATGGTTGCTACTCTTAATATTATATCTTAACGACTTTGCGTCTATTTTTATTTTATTTAATCTTAACGATGACAGAAAGAGAGAAAGAAATTTTATTAAATTTTGAAATTGATAAAATTTCATATTTTCTAAAGAAAACTTTTCTTTTTACATATATCACAAAAGTATATCTTTGCCCGTTATTCTTGACTTTCAAAAAGAACATTAATTAAACTTTTACTGACGTTAGAAAATAACTTGACGGAGAAAGTGTCTCTCGCGATATATTATTAAATATCTTAATCCAATTTCGCAGTGACTATGTAAGAAACGAATAATTTGTGTCACATCAGCGCGATTGCCCTTAATTAATGCTAATTAAGAACAGACTTTGCATAACGCTGAATGTGACATAATTAGATGGGAGCAGGCAACGTTAGCCGTAAGTGACATTAATACGTAGCCAAGTTTTGAGATTACAGTTGAGAACAGCTGAACGTAACGCGAATTAATTAACATTATAATATATTCCAATTTAAATAAAATTTTAAGTTTCAACGAAAGTATGCATTATATCTTCTGTCTTAACTCATCGCGTTAGAACCATCGATTACGGTAAAGCTACTACATAGAAATCGTAATGTTTGTATTTCCGAAATGTTTGTTGTACCACAATAGCAAGAGCGGGTCGTTATTAAAACCAATATACTTACCGAGTAATCGTAATTTTTTTGGAAATTGATATTACGCCGACGAAAATTACATTGCCCGTAAAATACGTCGAACGATTAAAGCACCGTTCGGAATATAAAAAGGAGAGCTGAGTGCACGAGGAATCACGTCGGAATTCAACTAGCATCTCAAGTGCTGTATAAATTAGCAATTAACGTGACTCGGACAATTCATATTTCTACGAGAATCGAAGAGAACGGGGTGGCCAATTAAAAATTCATTACTGGTCCTTTCCCACGGAGCCTCTTAGATCCCTATTGAGCGTCGCTCGGCTGTCGGCACAAAAGAATTCGACGAGGCTCGCTTCTCAGAGGTGGCTGCGATACGCGCGGATTGCATCAAGACGTCGACGTACTCTGAAGCGATTCTTGCCGGTAACGATCACGCGTCAGTTGCAGAAAATTTATTCGTCGACGTCCGCACGAATATACAATTTAATTAAAAGCCGCGCGCTTAGTGTGGAAACGATATTCCCTCGAATTGCGGGCGAAAGCCGCTACAGTTTCGTAGAGATAAATCTTACGCTCGAGTATGGCGTATAATACCCCCTCCCCCCCCCCGGCACGATTCTACCCTCCGCATCTTTTCAAACCTATATATACGTATAATAATCTCGTGACGAAAAATTTTCACCATTCCCATGCGCATTCTCGTCACTTTCCACAAGAATACCACATCTTCGTTTTTCATCACCTACATTACCTTTTTAACTTTTCATATGTCGTTAAATTTTCAACAATTTTGAACAGACGCCATAGAACAGACGTTTCAAAGACACATGCAAGAATTTTTTGTTAACGATAACGTTATTATTATTATTAAAACAAAATAACAAATTAAGAAAAAGCAATTAAATAGACGGTTACATATTAGTGACAAGATGATTTTGCTCAAATTCTAAATTATATATGTACTTTCTAATTTCTTGGAGTGAAATCTTACTCCAAAAAAGTTAAAATACTGCCACTATTGAAAAAAATTACACACTTCAATAAGAGTAACAGATTTTTACTCTTTTGGAGTGAGATTTTACACTTTTGGAGCGAGATTCATTCCAAAAAGGAGTAACATTACTTTCCTTTTGGAATAAATCTCACCTAAAGGAAACAGTGAAATTTTACCACTCTTATTCAAGAGTGCAAATTTTTCACTTTTTTTCAATAATGGCAGTATTTTAACTCTTTTGGAGTGAGATTTCACTCCAAGAAATTTAGAGAGTATACATCCTTGTTTATATATTATACATATATAGAGAACTACTGAGAGAGAAACGTAAATGCACCGTATATCTCTTCCTATAACTAGTTTGCAACATTAATTAGCTTTTGACCACTGTCTTGTGGTCTTTAAACATTTGTGTATCGCAGTGTTCCGTAAAATTTCCAAAGTCACATCCCACCGACTTGGGAAATGCGAACACATCGACGTCTCCATTTACCAGTGGCGTCGACTAGTCGTAAAAGTTAGCGAATCTGATAGCAGTCAGCTTCGTAAAGCGTCTCCCGACTCCCGACTTCCATTCCCGTATAGCTTTTACGAGCGGACGACCTCCCCTCAGCATCGTTCCAATTTCGAATCCTCTCGATGACTTCCGAGATACGGGCGAGGAGAAATTATCGAAAAATCACATTGCAAAATTTGATTATTAATGTAAAAAAAAATATTCAAACAAAATAATGAATAGAAGTTTTATTAAAGTTATGTGTTAGATCCACATTTTAGAATGAAAAATCTATCTAATAGAACATCTAATAGGACAAACATATGAACATAATATTTAAAAATGAGAATTCAACTATCATTAATAAACACTCTAATCGCCAATATTCCAACCACATATTCTTAAAAGAAATAAAACTATTGAGTAAATATAAAACCATTGAGAGCAGACTCTTACAGTTATAATCTGATTGCTCTTACGATATTTTTCGCTGAATTGGGGGCTTCTTGAAACATTATGCTTGCCCTTATTCTTTCTCTGAGATTGGGGATCCTCCTATCTCTTGTTCATAGCGTTCCCCTTTATTCGAGGCAATTAATATATCCCGCTCGTTTCGTCCCAACTGTCGACTTTCACCGGCGTCGTATCGACTTTCCTCGTTTATCTCCGTCATGAAACTATAAACTATGGTCCCCGCGGCAGCAGTGAAAATTCTATTTCCCGGTGGAAAACACGAGCATCCTTAGCTGACGTTGCAGCGCTGTGATGCACTCATTGGCGAATCGCGTTCCGCGCCTTTAGGATTACCGTATTAAAACCGACGTTTACGTAATCCGCGATATCTCGATAGAAATTATTCTTCCGAACATAGAAAATGAAAAAGCCAATAAGAATTAACGCAGTTATTAATGCGCAAGTAAAACATATTTGTTCACATACAATTAATAAAAAATGCAAATTACTACATTAGATTTATTCTTAGAACTCCTTCCTCTTTGTTTTATATTTTTATTCTTTCAAAGTTGTTTCGCAAACGTATCATTGAGAAATTGCAAGACGTTGATATATAAATATAATCAAAAGCGTGCATACATCAAACCGAAGTATGTGAGTTAAGTGCTTATAACATACACGTAACACGTAATCTCAGCAAATCTTGGAACTCTTTCCTTAAAGTTATTACCTCGCTTGCTCGTAAATATATTTCCCAATTTACTCGCTTGATATAAAGGGTCTCGGAATTGGCGGAGAGTGAACGCGTAACGTTATTCGTCGTGAAATTTGAAGTGCACTTTTGTCAGCGAGAAGCGGCATTAGTTCACATCGGCAATCTTCCACATTTCCACAAAAATAAGTTGATTATATTTCTTACAGAATATTGCTACTTTCTGCCAATTATATGTCCATATTTTTCAATTAGCTTAATACATGTACATATAAATTGAACATTTTTAAACTTCTATCTTTTTTTGCTACAACTGTAAACTGCGCAGTTTATCCCAGGTTATCCCGTGCGACGTAAACAGTTTATCACAGAAGATTAAAATTATGTCAATAAAGAATATTCTTGTGTGTGCTAGTTTCATATTAATTAATATCGAATACAGTATTTATGCTATATATTATTATTTCACATTGCTTTCATCAGAATTAAATGACTAAATTGTAAATTATTTTATATTTTTTATTATTTACCATAAATAAACAGAAAGCAGAAATGAGAATTATAATCCATAAATGTACATTATTGGCAATGTAAAATTTTAAGTTATAAAATATTGTTATTGATTATCGATGCATATTTGCTGCTGAGTTAACAGCGGCTATTATTGTGTTATTTTTCATGAAGCGCATGGGCACGAAAATTAAAATGTATTCACTCGTTACATGTAACGACATACGAGATTTTTCGGGAATGCGGAAACGACGGGATAATAAAATCAGGAAATAGCAATGTTTTTTGGACAGTTAGCGGTATCGAGCCATCAGAGCGATAAGCCATCTCGGTCCTCTATTAAATTCTACTGCGAGTCACAAGAATTTATTTCTACTATTTCAAGTACTGTTCGGTCGATTTGTTTTTGTTTAACAGCAATACGACCTATTATCGATTTTTGTATGCGTCAACGCATCCAATGCCCAATTGTTTCACGTTATCCTGATATTATTGCTGGGATTGCAATTCTGTTCAAAATTAGCTGCGATTGCATTAATTCTGTAGCTTAACACATAGTTACATTTTATATGCACATAAAAAATTACGAATATATATCTTCAATAAATTTTTATTTATGCACATGAGTTTTCTCTTTATTTTATTCTGTTCACGAACAAATTTTTAATCTATTATTTAATTGTAATAAAGAAACGTGCACGTAAAATGGGTAATAATTTGGTTTAATAAACTATGAAAAACGATTTTATCCTATCAGTTATCTTTTTATTTTAAGTCAATATGTATCGAGCATTTCAAGGACTAGTTTCTGTGACAACAAACGTAATTTCGTCGATCTTTGCGATCAGACCTAACGACCACCTAAGTGTTTCTCGATTTCACCATTTCTCTCCAAAGTAGTATTTGTTACTATGACCTTAAATGCCTGTTCCCTTGAGCTCAATATCGTTTAACGTTATTTTTCTCAATTCTTCGCATTTTGCACAATTCGACTTTTACATTGCATGCAGATGAAAATTCACAATTCTTATATTAACTTTTACATAAAAAATCGTTTTGTCTTTTATTTAACTGATTCATTCCACACATTTTAATTAACGGAACAAAACTCAATTAAATATTAACGAATATAAATACAGAAAAAAATTAATCTCAAAATGATTTAAAAATATATCTGCAAAGTTTGACAATTTATTTTAGAATCACTCTATATTTTTGCAAAATTTTTTTTGTCTTTTTAACAAATATAAATATACTATTTCAAAATGCAGCATATCTGTCCGTGTTCGGCAATTTTTGTTACATTCTGTCCTTTATATCCATACTTATTCATTGACGACGATATTGTGTAGTGTATTGATCTTTCAGCAAAGAGATTAATTTTTCCGGATATCGGACAGTCGAGCTGTGTCATCAACACAAAACATTCGATACATAACGCTTGAAAATAAAAAATGTTTGGCGAATACGATACCGCTGCTAACATCAGAAAATCAATTTCCAGTTCAGCTATCGTCAATAATTCATGAAATCGTGATTCAGCAGAATCCGGACTACCGTCTCACACGTACCACATACATGACCTTCGTACATCGAAGCTAAATTTCTTGTAATGCCTGAATTATGAATTCCGTCAACGTATATAGAAAGTTGTGGCGTATAAGCAGCAATGCGCCATAACTCGTCATAAATCATTGGCGTGAATCGATGTAACCGTAAAAACCTAGCAGTATTGGTCTATCTCATTCGAATTACGTATAAGTATGCAGTTTATCATCGCCATTTCCTATTTTGCTGGCGCAAGTAATATGGGCATAATATCTCACAAGAGTAATATATTCTATCTGACTACAATATATATTTCCCGGCAGAATATCAAACTTCGCGAAGTGGAGACTGAGATCACTTGATGGAGGCAAATGAGAGATGAGACCATTGCGCAATGTGTGTATGTATCGTATCGATATATCAGTTAAATCTTGTTGCCTTCACGCGGTGGAAAATTCTTTAAACATTGGATATGCACTATGGTGCTATATAAACGGTGTTATATGAATAAATATGTCCCGGCAATGTAGGTACAATTTTCGCATTTTATTTAATTTTTGGACCGAAGCGCACATTTGTGCAAATCATTGAAATGTATATGTAACAAATGTCTGCAATGCTGTAAAACGTTATCGTTCGTAGCACGCATTAACGCGAGAGTTAAATCGAGCGGAGCATATGCGACATCGTCGTTATTGTCGTTATTTTTAACTTCGTACAAATATATACGCAAGAGAGCTGAATAGAGTAATAATTTTTGTAAATTTAATATATAATAAAACTCAGCTTGCATTGCACAATATTATAAAATTAAATTATTACATATACTACATTATTGCATTTCTATCGATGATTCTAATACTAACTTCTTATTTATTAAAAATTTTTTTTTAATTATATATATATTTCCACGAAATAATTTATTTGTACTTACATTTAACTCTCTCTCCCTCCCCTCTCTCCCTCC